>NW_010972437.1:1774056-1901249 GCF_000737465.1 Haliaeetus leucocephalus
AGGGAGATTTAGGTTAGATATTAGGAAAAATTTCTTTACTGAAAGGGTTGTCAGACATTGGAATAGGCTGCCCAGGGAAGTGGTTGAGTCACCATCTCTGGAGGTGTTCAAAAAGCGCGTTGACATAGTTTAGTGGGCAGGGTTGATGGTTGGACTTGATGATCTTAAAGGTCTTTTCCAACCTAAATGATTCTATGATTCTATGATTAACAGGTCTGAATATACTGCAGAATGAAGGGCAGTTGGAAACTTACCACTTTAGACATGTAAAAGATGGGACACCGGATCATTAAAATAAAAACTGTGAAAAGCTGAGCAAGTAATTGCAATAAAATAGAAAGCAATAAGCATATCAAAAGTAATGAGTAGTAAGCGCACACACAGAAAAAATTGGTACTATCACTGACTATACTGCATCCGCTGTTGAATAAGGATTAATTACTGCTCCCATTGCAGCTGTGAACAAGATAAAAAAAAAAGAAATACCACCTTCCTTATGGATGGAGGAATAGACAATAGAGAGCCAATAAAGGGAGAATAAAAGCACACCTCTGTATAATGAATCTAAGCTCTACTGTGGCTATTTGCACAGGAGTGTTAGCGTGGGGAGAAACTTGCACTGCTGAGCTGTATATTTTATTTCTCCCTATATCCTGTAGTTCCTGTGGCCTGGATTTATACCAGCTGTGACAAGGTGCAGCAGAAATCTCCATTTAGCTCTATTTTCTGACCAAACAGTCCATTTACTCCAGCTGTGCATTCTTTATCAGGATTTGGCCCTTTGTATAAAGGTGAATGCTTCTTTGGCTGTGGTCCCAGTGGGGTGTTTGATAACTTTGTCAGAAAGAATCAAGAGAATGTAATGACTGAACAAATAATAGGCTGTCAAGGAGACTTGAGTTACAGGAGCCGAAGGATAGTCTGAAATGCTTTGCTCTTCAAAGAAACCTAGAAAAACTTTGTCTTAATTTGGCCTTCAGAACTTTGACATCAGCCTTGGCTTGTCTGCAAGCATCAACTCAAACACAGGAATTTATATGGATAGCTAGTCCTCATGAGAGGTTTGTGGAAGGCTGCTTTCCCTCAGGTCAGCTACATATGGCATAAGAAGCTACCGCAACTTTTTTTTCACCTTGATTCCTTTATGAAAAGTCTTAACAGATTGTACTAGAAAATAATTCTGCTTTAGCTTCTTTTAAACTACTCAAACAAGGAATTATCCCTATTATAGAAGATTAAAAACACACAGAAAAACTATGTATTTCTATGGGGTTTTTAATATATTTTTAGTAGCTCTCTTGAAGCACATTTCAATCAGTGAATTCATTGACACTAAAGTCAATGGGTATTCTTAGAGAAATAATCTATAGTTTTTATTTTATAGACAGATATACAGTAAGAGGCAAATAGAATAAAGTTCAATGCTCAATATGTTTAACCAACACCAGCTTCTGACTTTGAAAAGAGTTTTGTAGGGCAAATACCCTTTGAAGACCACAAAAAAATCTTCCCAAGCCCCGGGGGCCTGGCTGTCACCTTCCCCCAGGCCAGCTGGGGAGATGATATTATGGGGAGGGGAGGGGGCAGACCCACTTGCTCTTGCAGATCTGGGAACACTCTTTTGGAGCTGCACCACCAACCTGCTGAGACACAGAGGCTTGATGCTGCTGTGATGGACAACCAGGCGCTAATACAGCCGTTCACTAAAGTGATTGTTTGCCACTCACAAAAGTAGTTTAATTAGGCCCAGCTTTGAGCTGAGGGTTGGTCCAGATGACCTCCAGAGGTCCCTTCTGTGATTTGTGAACACTGACTGTACTCTGAAAGAATTTCTGTGTTCCTCAGAAGCCCGACAACTGCATGATTGCACTGAAACTCATGCAGGGGAAGAGGAAACACTGATTCTGTTTGCTTGTCTGCATACTGATAGCCATCATCTCAGGCCTAGCCATTGAGCGAGAGGCTGCCTTACCCAAAGTATCCCACTCTAACCGTCCATTGAAGCTGTAATAAAAATTCAGTTTCATTTGGCCAGAGAAATGAGAAGACACTTGGAATTAGGGCAGTTTTGTAGCCAGTTCACTTCTCTGCAGTGATGTATCCATAGGTCCCTTCTTCCAGGACATCCATTGTGAGGGTTAGTTGTAAAATACAGGAAGAATTCTCAGGTTATGGCAACAGCACTCCCTACAGCCCCCAAAATAATCAGCTCCAAAATGAGGTTTTGTCAGTTAAGTAAGGGAAGTTTATTTACAGAATACCTTTTAAGCTGTACATATTTTAAGCTTACACACCGACTCCTAGTTTGGGAACTTAAGCTGTGTTTATTTTTAAAGAAGGGTGTCAGTTCACCTTTAAATGGTTCACCTTTTCACATCGTTGATTCTCTGCTATGGAAAGTATTTCTTCTCTCTTCATATCATGATTCAGCTCAGCTCAAGAAGTTAGATGTGCAAAGGCATGACACGCATCTATCTCCCATTTCTGCATTCCACACAATAAACAAATGAAGAACAGGAACAACATGCAGTACAAAGATTAAGAAATTACATTTCTGTGCAGGCCTTTTTCTTTACCACTTAAGGCAATAAATCATTTCAATTAGACATAATTAAAACAGTTTGCATTTGAAATGTAAATTAAAATTGAATTCAGTATTATCCGGTTTCCCCCTTCCACATTCATCTCAACTATCAGGAGGATACTGCATATCTATCTACTCTTGGCATAGATTAAGTCATAACTTGCTTTTTTTTAATATATAATCTCTGGTTGTAATCAAGCACTGGTATATGGACTTTTATCATCAATTCCACAGTTACATAATCTTTTCTAAGTTCCTGTCCAGATACCTCCGGGCTTTAATTCCTTTATTGCCTTTTCTAATTTTCCCTTTTCATCTAAAATTAATTAGAGTACAGACTCTGTTGTCTTTTTGTTATTTCATTCAGCTTTCAGGGTGTTTTTGTTCTCCACCTAAACAGCAGTTCTGTGAAGATTTAATACACTGCCCTCATGTCTATGAGTGTGAACTCAACAAGAAGAGTGCCACAGCAGATACGGGCCAAAAATTATATAAAGAGAAATAAAGAAATCTTTTGTACTCCATTATGCAAAAATACAACATTATGATATTAGAGTGCACAGCAGTGGACTGATTAATTAAGATAATAAAACTGATGTAATTAAACATGACTTGGATTCCTTTTATTAGCCCTTCTGTTGTCAAATAAACCTTTCAAACCCTGTAAATAAGCAAGCCAAATGACAGTTTCAATTGGTATGCAGGGGATTTGAGTTACTTAATGTTGTAATTTTTTCCTGATTTTCACTCTTTTAGAGCATCAGGTCTAACGCTTGGAATAAACACATTGATTTGGTTGTATTGTCAGTGGGTCACTAATCAGAGAAATCATTGATTAGACAGTAATCTGACAATTAAGTCTGACATTGTCTCCGGTGCTTTGGCAATGGGGGGGCTGCATTTTTCTTTAAACTCAGACCTTGACCTTGTTGTTTTCACTGTCTGGAGACTGAAATGAGGATTCACAATAAGGACAATGCCTTTATCCTTTGTTTTCTTCCCTTGTTTTTTAGGGTTTTTTTTCTTTTTCCACTTCAGGGCTGATGTGTTTTTCTGCATTTATCTCTTTTTAAAATGAACATGCACCATTCCTGCATGTAAGTGACATTTTGACAGGATGTTAAAGCACTTTAACCATTTCCTCCCTTTTATTTCCTGAAAACTGATTTTTAGGATTCATTCATCCAAATGATGAAGTAACAATCTATAAACCTTCATTGGGGGGTGTCATTCTGGTTCCCTCTTGAGGAACTTGGAACATCACTGGGTAGCAAGTCTGATTGTGAGTCAATATTTCAGAGCTCCTCCAGCCCATGGGCTCAGCTCATCCAATGTGTACCAGCAGCACTCATGGAGAAAGGGAAGTGAAATGTGATGTTAATCTCCCTGGATAGTACTAGAATGAGTAATTCTTCCAATCTAGCAATAAGACACAATGTTAGTCTTGAAATTGGACACTTGGGCTCCAGTCCATCATTAATCAGAAAATCACTTGAGCATGTCTATACCTTTAGGCATGTGCTTAAGTGTTTTGCTGCAGTGGGGCAGGCTAAAGTAAATGCTTAAATGATTTGTCGAGCTTGTGTTTCAACATGTTGTTGTTAACATTTGTATATAGCAGCAGGAATGCATGTTGTTTTCCACACGTAGACTGAAGACAGTTATCAGACTCTCATTTCAATGAATTAAATCAACATCACTTTAAATTAACTCAGTTACATGAAGCTGTCAGTGCTGTCATAAGAAAAGATCCATTGTCACTCCGTGATCCAGGGGAAGTCAGTGATACTCTATCAGCTCACCAGAAACAAGACTTCACTTAGTACCACAGGATGCTCATCACCCCTCATTTTCAGAGAGTGTATTTCAGACCCAGCTATATTTTATATATCTTAGAAACATAAACAGAATTTAGCAGCCATATTTTAGAAGGCATTTACCTTTAACTTAGAACAAAGCTGTTGACAAGAGAAAATTAAAATCAACAGTTTGAGTACTACTTTTCTTTTTCCTAAGACTGCATGATATAGCATAGTGGTGCCTCATTATATACTGATGGATCTGAAACCCAGAGGTACAATATAGGGTTAAACTTATTTAAAGCAAGGGGGTTAGTCTTTTTTTCCCTTTCTCTATCTTAAAAAGTTTTCCCATTAAACAAACCTAAGCAGCTAAACAAATTTTAGGCAAAAAAGAAAATTTTTGAGGCATGCAGTAACTACTCAACCTGCATGGCCCAGTGCTTAACTTAGAAAATCTTCTGGTATTAGCAGAGAGAGAATTTAATAAAATAGTACTTCTCTCCTAAGAAGCCTGTACAAGCATTAATCAGTCTGTGTGAAGGATGGTTCCTGCTTGGTTTGTTCTCGGTTTGCACGCTTTGTTCCTTTGAAAAGGGAATGACTGGAAGAAAAGGAGATGGCTATTTCTGTGAGGAGTAACTAAGCACAGTGAGGTGCTGCCAAAGACTTCAGGGTGAGGCAAGAGATGAGGGAGTCACAGCAAGACAGCGCATCCTCAGGCAACCAAGTGTCCTCTAATTACAAAGAGAGGAGCTGTAGTTCATTTGCTAATAAAACCAGGCTATTGAGTCAGCATTTTAAGACTGCTTTAGGGAGTTCACTTTTAGATGGATGTCTGATTGATTTGGCTTTTGCAACAACTGATGTACATGATGAAGTAGTGCTGATTTTCCTCACCAGAAAATAAACTAGATCAGTACAGGATTATTGCTTAAATTCAGGGAAACTGCTCCAAGTTTATTACAATACAGGGCAGAATTTCAACACATTCAGTTGCTTCACTGCTCTTTGTTATTAATGGAAAGCTATCTATACAGAGCTAAATATTTGTATTCAAAAGGAATATGTAAACTTGTTCAAATTCTTTCTTTAAAAGATCCACTACAATATCCTGCCCCCCCCCCCGCCGGCTTTTGTTTTCCTTCTTTTCTGTTCTCTCTCCACTTCTCCCACCCAGCATCCTGTTGAAATTGTTTATAGCACTGATACCAGAACGCTGGCCTGATGGAGAGCTCTGAAGTACTTTGGTACACATTTCTCAGTGGGGAAAAAATAGTATCCAACACATTCCACTTACTTAACCTCCCTTTTGATCAGCTGTCCCTCAATGGAAAGCCATCAGATTTCTGTTCTTTTTCTTCAATGATATGTTAGTGGCCTTCACTGCTTTTCTATCTATCTCCCACAATGAGTATCTGATAGTAGAAATGTAACACATTCAGCACTATCAATTTTAAACACAATACACAAGAGTAATAGATGTTAAAAATTGCCTTGGCCACATAGTATATTGTCAAAACATAGATTTCTTAGAGCAAACTCTGGGTTTAAATAAAAGGTGACATTGTTAACGAATGTCGTCAGAGTGATAAAGTGATAGATGCCTAGCCATTCCTCTCTATGGACCTTCCTGAACAGAGAGGCTGTATAAAAGAAAAGGATATTTGTCAAAGAAAATTGGATGGAAAACTAAGGTTTTATGACATTTATTGTCTTTTCTTCAGCTCCTGTCTACTATGGTAGTATATCAAAATGTTTGTATAACTTCTTATTTGGTTTAATTTTGAAGTAGATAGTGATGAAAGGTAGAAGCACACCTTAGAAAAGTCTCCCCCTCTTAGATTCATTTCACCTATATTGCCCTATCTCTGTGAATGAAATGAGAAAAAATAAACCACAGTATTTAGAAAGGCTATATCACCCTAGGCATCTGCATATAGAAGAATACATTAGAAAAAAAAAATCAGTCCCCCCCCAACTAATTTCTGAAATGAAATAAGGTTTTCATGCAAAAAGACATCTGCCAGAAAAGTGTTTACAATATCATAGTTTAATTAAGTGATTAGTTTAATGCATTCCTTATATCAAATCCTGGTTACCAGAAAACTGATAACAATACAATGGCAAACAAAAGAGTATTTAATTCAATGCAATTTTATGCAAATATCCACCTTCCTGCATACAGTTTTGAGGACAGAACATGACAATAATCACCACCCATCACTCAGAGAAACCCAGCTACCTCTCCTCAAGTCATCCTTCCTGTAGCAGTGCTGGAACTCATGTATACTTCTGTCTGGATGCTAGTCTTGCCTGGCTATTTCCAACTAAGGTCCTTTCTAAAAAAGCACAACCAAAAAACCCCAATCATTTTCTTGGGCTGTCCAAGAGCAGAAGCAACATAACAGTTCCTCTCTGAGAGAGCTGCAGAACATGCCAATAAAGGCAATAGTTTCACTGTACTGTAAGTACATTAAAACTGCTGAAGAAATGTTCTTTACAGAAATATGCAAACTAGTAACAGCTCATCTGTAATATTCACCAATAGGCAGCATTGGCAAATACGCACTTATTTGCTACATGTAATCATTTTGATATTGTTTGCTCTTCTAATTCACAAGCCAAAATGCTTAAAATTCCAATTGACAGGTCTTTTTCATTATTATTCATTATGCTTTGTTAAAGCCATTTAATCATGCACAGGCCCTACAAAGGATTTCTTCCCCTTTCTCTTTTTAACAAACATGCTTTTGAAGGTAAGCTTGCATAGCAAATAACTTATCTGATAGAAATAATTACAGACAGCAACAGGGAAAAAAAATCTAATCTGCTGGGAATTGTTCTTTGCTTTCATTGTCCTGCAGCACTGTTTTACCAGAAAGTGCTCTGAATAATTTAGAGGCTGCTAATATGATTGCAGTATCTTCTGTTCACCACAACTGTTTGAGGTCACTATTCTATCTGGTTATATTTGATGCCCAAGGAAAAAGGAAGCTCTAAAACTGAAGGCAGCCTATCAAGTCAAAAGATCATTCCAGCTGAATTTTATAGGCCACTTAAGGTAGACAGTACGAAGAGGCAAGTATTCAGGTGATTTTCAGAAATATGATGGTTTCAGAGGTTTATTTTCATAAAAACCCAAAATGAGAAAATAGATTATTAGATTCTCCTTACCCATAGTTTCATGTTAGTGAACTAAGAATTGTTACTTAAGTCAATAAATATAAGCCATTAAGAACATTAAGTTAGAAAGCCATCTTCTCCTTACTAACAAATTAGCACTCTGCAGCATAGTACCCGACTCTACCCTACTCAACCACAGATAGCTGAACCATGACCTTTCAATTCTCTTCTTCCCTCAAAGAAAGTATTTAAATTGAATGAAGATTAGCCACTTTCAAAGTTGCAAATAGCAGAGCGCTATATACAAAAAGTTTCTCAACTTCCTCTAGAAATATTTAAAAAAAACCCCCAACAAACAGGAAGTTGCATCTAGCAAGCCTTGACCTTAGAAGAATATCGTATTATTAGCAGCAATGCTAGTACTCTGCTACTACTAACCCAATTTACTGTGCATCAATCAAGCAAATAAGAGCATGTGTCTGAAATACTCCTGTTCTGAGATTCTGCCTCAATTTATTTACTTACAATTAGACAAAGATTAAATGAGGATAACGTTACACATTTAGTTTCATCTACATTGCTGTTTATCTGTGGGAAGTAAGGTAAACTAGATGAAGTCAAGATCCACAGGGGGCATAAAACACTCAAGTTTTTGATTCAGCATTTTGTACCCAAGTAGTATTTATGATTTCTACTCGATATGAAGTCCAGTTCACATTGCCTCTGAATCATCCACAGTCAAGTTGGCAGGTATGGGAATATGGAGGAATGGCTGACTTTGAGTCTTTTTCAAAGATGTGAACATAGAAAATAGGTAGGAAAAGTTTGAGACTGCAGATGTTTTCATACCATCTATTTCAGTAGACAGCTCACCCTTTAAGTTGAGAATGTGATAACAAAGCAACCCTAAGGGTCTTCAGCAACTTCAGAGGTAGTTTCCCCAGTTCAAACTTAAGAAAAAAAAGGTTAGTTATCCCTACACATCTAGGACAAGT
This sequence comes from Haliaeetus leucocephalus, assembly GCF_000737465.1. Classification (NCBI taxonomy): domain Eukaryota; kingdom Metazoa; phylum Chordata; class Aves; order Accipitriformes; family Accipitridae; genus Haliaeetus; species Haliaeetus leucocephalus. The sequence goes on from NW_010972437.1 coordinate 1,782,561, forward strand.
CCCTCCACATTGCAGAAAAAGCAAAGAAAAGAACAGAGAAAAGATCACTGATGGTGATGGCTTCCTCTCCACCCCACACACCCTGAACCCCAGGGCATGAGGCAGTCAGGCACCAGCACAAGAAAAATAAGACAGCAGAATCCCAGTTTCTCCACAGACACCATTTGCCACCTGAAGAACCTGCTTACTTTGCCTGATGCCTAAAGCAAATCTACTCTCAACCTACTGAAGAGCACCTGCTCAGATCTGTGACAATTCTTCTGGTCTCCTGGTTCAGCTTCCCTGAGCACTGCAAGGAAACCATTGATACCACTCTTGTCCTTGATATGAGGCATAGCACCTCCACAGCATGTCTCTCTCAGGCAGAGAAAGGACCCCCCCCAGCCATCTTTGTTCACTACACTTCTAGCCCCCTCAAGCTCACAAATCTCCTGCTCAGGCTCCTAAGACCCAGCCATAACTCAACCCCTACTCCTCCCTCAGCCACCCTCCTAGCCTGGCCTCCTTTACTGTCCTTTAATGAGGGCTCTAATTATTGCCAGGTGAGTGTAATTACTGCTAACGCTGGCCTGGGTTATTTCAAAGGTTCTTGGTTGCAGGCACTGGGCAGCAATGGGGTGAGAAAAGTAATTTTGGATCGTTTCCTAATTTGAGCTTGTTCTTCCAGTTATCTGCTGTAGCAGATTTTATGTCCTTGTTTTTGCATGAGCATTATATGTTGCAGTAACTGATTGCAGGGGTCTGCACTCCATTTGGTGCCAGTATTATTGAAATGGATTTGCATTAGGTGTCTGTGGCAAAGTTTCAGTCATGGGAGGCTGCAGGGTGGCCTCTGTGAGGAGAGGCCGAGGCTGCCCCACACCAGACACAGCCGGTCCCAGCCAGCCCCAAGGGCCTCACTGCAGCCCACGGCTCCCCTCAGCCACGGGTGTGGCACCCCAGGAGAAACCTATTTAAGAAAGGGCAAAAGCCCCAGGTGATAGTGTGAGGGGGAAGTTAAAAAAAAAAAAAACAAACAAAGCCAAAAAAATTAGTGTGTGCACTAAGGCCAGAGGAGAAGGAGGTGCTTGAGGAGGGGTTTTCTCACGGCTTGCGCAGGACTCCCTGCTACAGCAGGTGGGTACACCCTGAAGGAACCGTGCCCTGTGGAGAGGAGTCCAGGCAGGAGCAGTTTTATCCTGAAGGAGCAGTGACCTGTGGAGAGGCCTCGTGCTGGAGCAGGAGAAAACTCTGAGGAGAAAGGAGCTGCAGAGAGGTACTGCTGTGTGCTGATCCTCACCCCAATGCCCCAGCACTGCTTAGGGGGGAGAAGAGTGGGGAATGAGGGAGTAGAATTGAGCTGGGAAAGAAAGGGATGGGGGAAGTGTTTTATATCTTGTCTTTGTTTTTCACTGTCCAACTCTATTTTAATTGGCAATATGTTAAATTAATTTTCTTTCAACTGAGCGTGTTTTGCCCTGATGGTAACTGGTAGGCAATCTCCCTGTCTTTATCTTTACTCATGAGCTTTTTTAATCCCGTTTTCCCTCCCTGGGGAGGGGGGAGTGAGACAGTGGCTGGGTGGGGGTCTGGCAGCTAGCCAAGGTTAAACTACCACAGATCTAAATTAACTAACTCAAAATCAGGTACTTTAGATATATCTTTGTATCATTAGCCTCTTTTTCTTTGCATTCATTGGCCAAACTGGAAAGTCAGAGAGGTCTATACGTGTTATTCCTAACTTTCTGTAGCTAAGGCCCACTTGATTTAATGTCACTTATTTACAGATAAGTGAGAATGTTGGAGGACGTTGCTCAAAGTGAGCACCCTCTAACCTTTAGGATGTTTGTAGAATAATTTCAGTTGTTTATGTTAATTACAACTGAAGCATAGCCTGGGGTAAGACTTGTCCTTGCTGCTGCAAGGCCTTCTGCATTCACCTGCATGCTGGGAAAATCCTGGGAGTCTTCATGCAGAGTAAGACAAATGTAAATATGGGCTATGAATGCAATAGTTTCTCTCTTAGATGTTGCAGGCTGTATGTGAATCACTTCCTGAGCTGATTCATCTAGTAATTCTGTGCAAATAATAAATCTGGAAAAACCCCACACCTCACCTGTGGTAAATGTGCAAAAACAAACAAAGGTAAAATATGTAAGTAAATTGTTCACTCTGAATCCTTCCCTCAACTGAATGATGTGCTGACAGGTGGCTGGAGCTGTAAAGATAGTTACAGAGACTGTCTAGAAGTGAAAGATTGCTATTTTGTTATGTAGTGTGATGTGTTCAGAGCTAGAAACTATTCCCGAGTCCTGGCTGTTGAGCATCTTTGAGCTGTGCAACAGTGAAATGTGAATCCTACTAGACTTCTTGCTACAGGTTGATTTGTATAGTGTTGGAGATGGGGAGAAAAAGGGTTACTTTAAGATTGCTGTTGTTTTTTTATAAGGACTTCTCTGACTACAAAAGACTCAGGGTTTTTTTTATTTCTCTGGAATGATCCAGAATGTTGCAGTAGGAACCTGAAGTCATCCAAACCATTGAGGTATTTACAAACAGTATATATCAATACTTCTAACACCACCTTCCAGATAAATTAATCCATATTGTGCTTATTCCTGACATTTTTTTGGCTTTGGGTATTTTAATGATATAAAAAAAGGAAGTTCGAGATGTGAAGCAAAAGCCTAGGAGGAGAGGTGCAAGAGATGTGTGTGGTCCAAAGAGCAAAACCTGAACCTAGCAAAAAGATGTTGTGATGCACAACTTAACACTGCCATCAAATGGCCAAATAGATTTATTATTGTGCAATGGCATCTCAGCTGACTGTCTGTTATAAGTGCTTCTAATTCTAGACGGCCCAGTTGAGTCACACAAATGCAAAGCAAAACAATAATGGCTTTCTGTTTTCAGGGTTTGATGGAAATATAGGTGATCCTGCAGCTGGCTTTGGAGGGTTCAGGTCTTAGGAGATGCCTCACTGGTGCCTACAGGGCTCTGTGCAGGCATGGATGTTCATTCAAGTGGAGTTATTTATAGGATTCAGATTTTTTACTTTACTAAGATTTTTATTTTCATAATAATGACAAAAATCATGTTTGTTCTTTGGCATATCAGCTGTTGGCAACTTCCATGCTGTTCTCCCTGAAAGGAAATATGACTGAACAGTTTTGCATTCTGCCCCCAAAATTCTGTAATAAACATGCGAAGTGGATATAGAATCAAGTAGTGCAAGTTAATTGTGGTCTGTCACAGCAGAGGCAAATGAACAAGTGAACAGGAAGCTGCATACCAGAGAGAAATGCATCAAGGAAAGACAGACCAACTTTGTGGATGATTGCTATTAGTCAGAGGGAGCTCTTGGCAAAAAGCCAAGTGTGTGATAGCACAAGGTGGGCTTACAGATGAGCTAGGCAACTCGGAAGTGTCTAGCAATGAGCAAAGATAGAAACTGCACTTAAAATTTTCTTCCCATACTCCAGATTACTGCTGAACAGCATCTTGCCAGCATTTTTTGGTACTTTGTTGCCTCTTGCTTCTGCTCCAGTTACCAATGGAATTACCATACAGGCACATTTTGCACTCTTAGTACACAGCTACATAAGTAGTATATCTGAACAAGTATGTCTGCATACATCTAACATAAAAGGTATCCAACACATGTGGAACATGTAGTTCAGTAATCACACAAAGCCAAGAAGTATCAGAGGTCTTTCACTGTGCCTTAACTGTACTGATTAGCGTTGTGCCATAAAACCCTGGGGATGGCAATGTTAATTTTAATTCTAGCTACTTATGTAAGAGTCTCGGAAAACCTTAGAGCTATAACAACCCCTGCTTTTCCTCCCTGGCCAGTTATAACATTGTTCCCTAATGCAGAATTTAAAAACCTCCATGGTGTCCAGAATATCCTTGAGATGCCATTGAGACATCCCTATTATGGCTGTTATCTAAGACCGTTACTTCTGTATGTGTCAACAAATGCAGCCTCTTGTGTGGCTTTGCAGATGATTGCTTCAGGGATTTGGAGAAGGTGTAGCCTATGGCTGTTGTATGTGTTCACCTGGCACTGGTGCAAAACCTCTCATGGTACAGCTGTTCCTTGCCATATTGACAGTTTGTCACAGGGGAAATGCATAACATCTTTAAAAATGTTTGGCCCATCATCTTGAGATTTGTTTTACTTTGCTGGTTTCTCTATACATCTTCAGACATTGGAGGTGCTGAGAGGACTATTAGGAGTTTTGTTGTAGAAAATATCAGCAAGTACCACCAGTGGTACTGTCTTCTGACTTAATGTACAATATACATCATTGGTATTGTCTTCTAACTTAAAATCATATCTTGATGAGATTTGGGGTTTACGTCCCTTTTCAAAACATTCTTTGTCTTTTTTTTAAAAAGTTTTCTATGTCTAGGGACAAAGGAGATGAATAAGATGAAAGATAATGTATCTAATCTATACTGAACTGCAAAAATAGTATTACACGAGGTTGTAAACATTGGTTGATTCAGTCATTACTGGTAGGTATACCACGCCAGTTAAAATCTACTTGATGAGTATGATGAAATTGCTTGTTGATAGTATCCACTAATAAAGCAATTTCAATAAACTAATGCATTAGGACATATTTTTTCCTGTTTATACTTACTGCTCTAAGCCAGAGATCTTTTGTAGAATCAACATGAACTCCTTCAAGTTACGCAGGTCTATTTTTTTTTTAATTGCATGCAGTGAGCCTTAACCCCTCAATGTTACTGTTCACTTGAGTTCAGCATAAAAAAATCTGAGCTTCTTGTGGATGATTTGATCTCATGCATTCCCCATCTTCTGTAACACTTTAGAAATAATCATTCTCCAGTCTTAAAATAAAACTGCATTTAATATTGAAATCCCCACTTAAATTTCTAACAGAATACTCATTGCTGTTTTAATTCAGTTCTGAAGGACCTCATCCTGGGTGGATGCTCTGACAATCACAATCCACATTTTAGCTAGTCTTGGAGAAGTCTTTCATGCTAAATTCTTATGAATATAGTGTAGACATAGACTTTTTTCCACTGGATTTTTCTTAGCTGCTCTAGAGAACTTCTGCTAACACTATCTTCCCTAATCTTTGCTTTCAATATATAACTTTAAGGGTGGGGGGGGGGGGGGATCGTTTCAGATCTGTCTGCCACATGGATCTTATCAAAGGCTTAACAGTTTATATTTAGCTGTACTGACTACTCCCACCTTCTTAAATGCAACTGTTTACACCCAGGAAACAGGCTTAGTTGTTTTTTTATTGTCCATATTCTATTCCATCCTCTTACCAGTCTAAAAGAAGTGGGCATTATCCACTGTGTTTTGTTTTTTGATGGTATCTATTGCTTATGTACTACTGGTTTTATACTTATTAATGTAGCATCACATGTCCTAGTTAATTTTAGTGCTCAAGCTGTGAGGGACTAGTATTCAACATCTATTAAACATCTGTGTGTCTGGACATCTTTGTGTGGTTGCACTTATACAGTAGGATTTTCCTATATTGTTCACAATTCAAAGTGCATTTTTATTCTTTCCTAGTGGTCTGGAGAAAGCATACTGGCAAGTATAAGGGTAAAGACAGTTTTCTCTGGGTCACTGGTTACATCCTGCTTTGTTACCTTTTCTCTCAAGCATATTATGGTGTACAGAGAATATATTTTAAGCTATAACTTCACAGATTTAGTTCCTCCAGTACTTTATAGTGTTGCTCATTTCAGATCAAAACATCAGCTTTTTAAGGTGGATGCCTTGAAATTAATCCGAATGGTAGTGTAGGGAAACAGCTGTCTTGCACATTTAGTCCGCATAATGAGATTCCTTTGTTGCTGTAAGTTATGAATCTTACCAGCTCACTTCTTTCCTACAGCTAACCTTTCAATACTAGTTTCACTAAAGATATACTTTAGGTTGGGTGCACCTACTCAGCCCATCACTTCTCATTTAAAAAAAAAAAAAAATAGTATCTTGTTTTCCCTTTTTCTCTACTCTCTAATTGAAATAGACTCCAAATTTCATGTAGAAGTTTGTAGCAATTCCTTAGGGTTTTTTTAGACTTTTAAAATGGTCCTGTCAGGTTCTTTAAATGGTGATACTGTCACACTTTTCATATGGGGCACATTGACAGAAAAGCAGTAGTGAACATATCCAAATTGGTAATGAACAGAATTGTAGAATATTAACCACCTTATTTACTGATTGACATAGATGACTTAAAGTATTTTTCCCTAAAGAAATCTTTTTAAAACTGAAGCTAATAACAAAACAGGCCATGCACACAACCTCCACACCTACCCACTAAAAAGGAATCCTTCCCTTTCTCAGTTCCAGCGGAAGAAGAGTAACTTTTTGCTGCTGGCCGGTGTGGTGCTGCCTAATGCTTCACTGTAGATAAGAAATCGCATCAACCCGCTTTAACTGCTATATATCTCGATCTTCCGGGGTTTGGTGTCAAGTCATCACCTTGTACACTGCACAGAGCTCATGAGAAACTAAGTTAATTGTCTTTGTCCATCTTTGTCCTTGTCATCTATTTATTAAAATGATGGCAGGTCCTCTGCAGAGCTGGAAAAGAAGTGTAGATTAATCTGTGGGCTGAGACTGCCCAATACATTATACTTCAGTCTTTAAGGTCTCTCTATTCCTGACTTAAAATAATAAAACAAAGCAAAAGTCACAGGAAAGTCTTCCTAATATTCCTTAAAGGAGTGGTTAACTGGTGTTATCTTTACAATTTATATGCTTTTGAGTGAGTAACCTTTCCCTGCACATCCTGAATTTCTCTTCTCCTTTGACCAGGGTGCCCTATGTGTCCAAATAGTGACTGTTCAGGTAATTCATTTTTACTTTGCTCTGTTCCGAGTACTGACAAGTGACGTGATCTTCAGGAATAATTATAATGCATAGCCCTGTCTAATTCCTATTGGATAAAAAAAATGCAATGTCCTTAAAGGTACAATAGGCAAATCCCATAAATATAAAAATTCATCTGAAAGGGTATGATGTGGATGTCAAAGAGGCTATGGAAAGCTCAGTGCAATGCTAACAGAATTGTTGGCTCATTCAGAGGGAAGGGGACCAGATCCTCAGCTAGTGCAAGGTAGCCTAATTCCATGAAAATCAATAGTGCTGCTTCCCTCTTGTGTCCACAGAGGACCTATTATTTTCCCTTCTGTGTTTGGCACACATCAGTATGACTCCTTCCCAAGCTACAAATGTGAGAAAAGAGGCACTCTCCTTCCTCTGATGAAGTGGAGCCCTTCCCCAAGGACTTCAGCTGCCTTCAGAAGCTGGACTTTCAAACCCAAACACTGCAGCACCTGAGCCCCAGCTCAGCACACAGGGGGCTCATTTGTTGATAATGCTGCTCCATTGATTTAGTGGCATTACAGTAGCTGAATTAGGCCCATTATGCCCTACTCAAGTGACAGAAGAAACTGCAGCTATAACTCAAATTTCCCCTTTATCTCTGAGCCATTCTAACTACTTAACTGACTTGGCTTCCAGACACCCTCCTTACTGCCCTCCCAGGTTGTTAGAAGTTGAGCAGCACATAAAGGTGCAATGCTATTTTCTTCATAAATGAGAACTACATTTTGGATCTGTAAGGGGAGTACATACTACATATCCAAGCATAGAGAAACACAACAGAGCACCTGTGAGAGCTTGAGAATAGCTTCAGAAAACAATCTATAAATCTCTGGTGTTATCTTTCTGACAGCCTGCTAATCTCTGCAGGTTGTTGTTAAGAGCTGCATTAAACTAGCCTGTCATTGATCCCAGCTCTCACTGCTTCTCAAAGAGATGCACTTCCTGTGATCAATTAGAAAAAGAGGCAACGGCTTCTTAAAAGCATCTTTACAACAGGACCCTGCAATAACATATCTTCCCAAAATGTGCATCTCTGACATTTACATCATACCTTGTCAAAGTACAGCCAGCATCTGCACCAACAACATAATTCAGTCTTCTGAAATAAGTAAAAAAGCTTAGGTTCCTCATGTTGAATCATCATTCTCACTGCCAAGTTCACCCCCAACAGAAACAGTTATGTTAAGAGTGGTTGCAATTTTTTGCCACTTAATTTTGAGTCAGTTTTATATAAGCTCTGGATGGGAAGTAGCCTCCTCTCAGTGACCTGGGGAGGGAAACAGAATGTGAATCTTCTGCCTCCCTGTTAAATCTCTGAGAAGCAGTCTGGCTTACTGTCCAGATGGGGCACAGAAACTTACTACTCCTAAGAAAAATATTCAAAAAGGAATAGGATGTGGTTGTCTTTAGCAATAAGGGATTAGCTTTGATGGACCAATTACATTTCTATTATGGAAATTTTATTTCTGTTGACTTCTGCAGTAGCTGGAGAAGGTAAAGTTCATTTTTACCCCCATTCCAGCCAAGGTAAAGCCCCGTTGTGTTGATGAACTTAAATTTATTTAATATGTACCTACCCCAAAGAGGTTACTGTCCAAGTATTGGAAGATGATCTGCTCCTGGTTTCTCTACAGGAACATGAATGTGGGGTGGAGAACAGGATGTGGAGAGGGAAGACAAGTAATGCTATATCCTGTTGCTTGGTATGGTGAATGTTATTTTATACTGGATTATTTAATTCCAGAATAGCTTGTATCACAAATATCAAGACTGGATTTTCATGTGTCATTCTTTCTTTCTTTCTTAAATCTTCTTTTATGTTTAAAAATTAAAAAGAAATTGGCCTTTAAATTACTATACTTTTTAAATACTTGGAGTAGTCTGTCACCTTAACAAGGAAATAAAGTGGAAGAGGATGATAATGATCTTTCAAAATTAAAATACATATTCTTCCCACTTATTGAACTATGGCAAGATAAAGTAGCACAAATTCTTCTGGACTGGTTTTCCGTTTCACATCTTTGTGGCCACTGACACTCTGACAAAGAAAGCCAATTTCGGTGTGCCTTAGCTTTTAGAAATTTTAAGATGAGACAGTCTAAAATTGCAGCAAAAGGGTGGATCTGTTGCAGTGTGCACTTGTAACACTCAATATAATTAGCAGGCTAAGTGGTAGAGCTGTATTTAGCTCACTAGCTCTTAAATGGAGTTACTTTCATTTGTTTACTGAATGTCTCTACCCACTAAAGGCTAATGAACTAGTAATGGATCTGTCAGAAAACGGAAAAGATAAATACCTCTAAATGTTGCTATTATAGCCTAGGAATGTGGCTATTATTGTTCCCCTAACTCATGATCTTCATAAGAAGGAAGGCAGCAGGAGATTTGGTATTCAATGGGTGTAAGGAACCACGAGCATAATTTATGTACTGATGTTGTGGAAGGGAGGAGAGTAGCAACCCTCAGGAAACAATAAAATAAACCAGCATATTCTTCCTGCATATTTCTGTTACGGCTTTTTCATCTTCAGTTCCGTGTTCCTGTATGAAGTATATTAATCGTCCCTGTTTTTTTTTATACTATATAGAGCCTTAAAGTCTGAACCAAAAGCAGTGTCCTGCTGCAGTCAGGTACTGCAGTTACACAGAGAGTCTCAGGTCTGTAAAAACTTGTGACATTGTATGTAAGTAAGTGTGATTCTTACTGGTCTCCACAGATGGGGAAGAGACACACAAGAAGGGAAGGATGAGTCTCCTACTCTAACATGAAGCCCTCTTGGAAAAAAAGCCTCAGCCTGGGTTATGCGACTTGCGAGGAGCAAAGCCTAGGCCACCTTCACTGGCTCCATATTTGTGACAGTCTAGATAGACTGAGGACAAAAAGACCTGGATATGCTTGCATCTAATTTGTCAAAAAATGTAGCAAGATATCTAATAACCTTTCCTGGAAGGGGGAAAAAAGAGACATTAGATTCACTGTAGCAAGTGATGAAGGGAAACTTCATCACCACACTGCACTCTTGATACAGAGGGTGAGTTAAAGGAAGGAAAGCTCATGGTCAATGTGACTTACACTTCCTCTCTTGACTCTGCAGCGTCAGACTGACTTGTCTATGGCTGCTTAGGATGTCAGTGATGGGTTCTTGAAAAAGCACCTATTTTTCCAGCCTAAATCCTTGGTTCTATTTAACCAATTTGGGTACCACCCCCCTCCATCTCTTTCCCTCCTAGGTAGGACTATCCTTTCTAGAAAATCTATAATATACTAGTTATAAAGGAAAATGTGATCAGTTGTGAGCATAGCCTCACTAATCTGTCGTGAGGCTGCCTAGAAGAGAGATTATCAGCAAAAAATGTTAGGTCCTTGGATGTGCACTTGAACACAAATGGTCTCAGAACTGCTGCAAGACAAACAGCATAGCCAGCTTGAAAGTGTTTTGGATACAGCTGTCACTCTCTCATCCCCTTTCTAGGGAACCTTCAATAAGCACAATACTTGCAGCTAATTTTCTAATCAATCCTCACCTTTGCTTCTATCAACACACAGTCTGTCCTACAAATTTCTGTGGGGTGGTACTTGCTTATGGAAAGCCTGATACCAGCTCAGTGGGCAACAATTACACTTTTCTGTAACTCAGAAAACAGATCAAATGTCAAAGTAAATTACACTTCACCTGCTTCAAATTCATCAGTTCAAACAAAGGGCCAGTCAACAAGGACCCAACAAGCTGAAGAAAGTTCCTTTTCTGATGAAATCAGGCTATTGAAAGGAGAGTCACTCCTGCAGAAGAACATAAGATATTTCTATTTCTTCAGAAAACAATAATACATCCTTTGCAGCTGTAATTGCTTTTCACCCAAATATGTGCACAGACTCTGTTTAAGAATCAGTATGGTATCTAGGGACCATTATGAAAATGTGCTTTAGTTACTCAGCAGACCGTCATGACTCATTCTAAACTATTAGTCCAGTATTTCCTGTAAAAACTTTGTAGTATTTCTTAAATACTATGTTAGCAATAGTCCTTTCTGAACCACTGTTTATTTTTAACTTGACAGGTGTAGGTTTGACAGGAGTTAAGTCATGTTACACATCACTGTGAGCTCTGCATTCCCAGCAATGAGAGCTCTGGTCCTGACAGAGTGAAGTGTGTAACCCCCAGCTTGTGAAAAATGTTTTAACACAGCTGTTTGCAAATACTGACATAGTACTGCACATACCTTTATCAAGAAATTTTATGTGACTTCCGTTCTTCCATACAACTTTGACACCTCTAGGCTCTTTGGTGCTGCAATAACTCACTTCCCTTTGTGTGTCTCACCTTCTCTTGGATTCACGATTGCATAACATCCCTATAGCAACCAAACACAGTTGCTAATTGGGAGAAGCAATGGTAGGAGATATTAGTGCATTTGACAGTGACACTCCTTTTGGAAAACCAGCTTACTTTCACTGTGCCCTGCTTTTCATTTTTTCCCCTCCCATGTGTTCCTATTGAAAACAAGGGGGATGGTGTGATGAGTCAAATGCAACCCGTGCACCAGTGGAACAGACAGTGCTTAGCAGACCCCCATCCCAACTTTGAGACTGAAACTCTGTGATCAGTCCCAGCCTTAGGCTGACCCCTGACCAAATTTTACTTTCATCTTAAATTTGAAAGTAATATGGAAGAAGCTGTTTCCTGTAATCTGCAAAAATGCTTTCTTCACAGTATGTGACTTCTTTTTTTTGTTCAGATCTTAGTAGCATATTGTCCCCTGTTTATAAAAGATCTAAGCTGTTTGAAAGTAGACCTACGTGTATTTTACTTAAGAAAGTAAATGTGCCTATTTAGATCATTGGTCATTAGAGACAGTGTCTGTCTTTGTCATCTAAAGTAATGTGGAACTTGTCAAGAGATGTCATTCTTTTTTGTAGACATTGCTTGAACAAAGTACTGATTATAGTAATAACTTAATTTTATATGCATGCAAATTCCTTGTTATTTTGTATATTCAGCTTATTTAGCATATTATCTTAACATATGGATTACATTTTTAAAAAATGAAATTAAATATAATTTATATACATATTTAGCAGTAAAGTTTTCCAAAATAACATCCCTTCTTTAAGTAAAGAAGTATCTAACTTATCTTGTAATAGTTTTACAAAATTGTTACTGTCTCTTCACAAAGATTCATTGAAGAACATCTAAATTATTTTTAAAGTATCATAAAAATGGAAGCATCATGAAAGCTATGTTTTCTGGAGGTTCCCCCACAATTCTGTGGTTTATGGTTTTTCTAGTAAACAGGCTGTTGTTTTCACAGCATGTTTAGTAGTTTTGTAAACAGTAGATTCCTACCACAGGGCTTGCATGAAGAGTTTCCAGAGAAAATTCACAGTAGGACAAGAAACCCCCATCTTTGCAGCCTATGGCACTATTTACATTGTACCTCACAAACCAGCCCTGCAATGGATGTGTCAGTGTGTGGTTCTGTCAGGGATTATTTTGGAAGGGACTGGTAGCACAGGGGCTCATATGCTTGTGTGTTTCATATACAACTCATAACAATAGTCAGGTGAGACAGGTTACAGCCATGACTCGGAATGTTTCTGATCTTCAATTTATCTCTGCTCCTTCTATCCAGATCCATGTTCCAAAATCCTTGAATTTGAGTCCATGAAACTTGGATGACTGCAGAACTCCAGGGTTATTCAATAAACCTAAGGAAGTTGTGTACCCAGTGACCACCTGAATTGTGTTATGCGCAGGCTGTAGGGTTCCTTTGATTATGCAAATTTCTTTTTTAATTCACAATTCAGGCTTTGGCCAGCATTCACACAGAATTCTATCTTAACCAATCCTTGGTCAGCTAAGTGATCAGCTAGCTTGTATGGCCTTTAGCTTTTAAATAGCAACAACATGGGTTTTTTTTGTTTTATGAAGACTGGAGAATAATTGAAATTCTGTAGTATTTAAAATATTTTGCTTGGAAGTGAGACCATGTATGTAGTTTTAATACTTGATTTTTTTGTTCTCAGAATTAGTTGTATTTTTATGTGCATTTATTCAGGAAAAAAATAAGGCATTTCATGACTGAGTTTGCAAAAGTGTTTGTAATACAATCTTCATACATTATCAGAATGAAAAAACTGCTTGTGTGGGCTACAAAGGTTTTTTAAGATACTTCCAGAAAAATAAATACTGGGGAAGAAAGTATGCATTGTGCACTTTGACAAAGCCTAAGATACTTCAGAAAGTGAATGTGTTATATAGATATTTTCTTATTTCAAAATGGAGGGTTTCATTTTTAATGATTCCTCAGTATTTTTAGCTAAGAATCTCTTGTCATGTTAGTTTAAATATTTTTTGTTTATTGCCTTCTACCCTCATAGGTACTATGAAAAGTTCAGTTTTATGTACTAGGAAGAAGAAAAGTTCTATGGCTTTTAGTGACTCATGAAGTCTGAAGTGCTTAGATCTTGCTGGGGTTTTTCTGGTTTTTTTTGGTAAGAATTAAAAAGTTGTACTGTATTCCAATAGGCATTTTAAAGGCCAGTTCAAAGTAGGAAATTTAGATAATGCTCGTAAAACAAAGCAAAGATAAAAGTGTCTCCATAATATCATAGTTTAAAATGCTGCCCTTTTGAAGATTTAATGAAAGAACATGAGAAGATTTGATGTGCTAGATCGAGCAGTCTGAGAGCACTGAGCACTTTCTAGATGGCAGTACAGGAGTTCCCCTCTGGCTACACAGGGGATGATGCTGGCATAAATCAGACATGAAGTATCATGATGAGTTATAACAAGCAGAATATTCATACCAGACTGGATGTAGCCTAGCTTGACACAGGCTCTGTTTTTACTGATCTTCTCAATGCTGATTGCACCACAAAGTGGAGTGGAGAGGGGGGATTGGAAGATTGATATACCTCTGCAACCATGTGGACTGTGAAGCTGTGTTTTATCTCGGGTTTCAAGCTGCACCAGTCTTCCATGCAGCATGTTTTCACAATAGCTCTCCAAGAAGCTAACACAACTGACACATGCAAAAGGGAAATATTAGTTTATAGCTTTAACTCAGCCAAGATAACTAAAATTGTAAAAACAAATGTCATTGTATTTCCAAGGCTCCAGCATATTATGAGCATTCTGCCACGAAAGAGGTAGAAAGGAAATTTGGCTGAGGTCAACATGGTCAATGCATGTGGCAGTCAATCAGAAGCTGGCATTGGGAATGTATCTCACCATGGCTATACACATTAATTAAAGAAGGATACATAATGCCAGAAACCTCAGCCACAGGTTGCATGCAGCATGAAATGACTGAAACCAAGACTAGGAAAGATGTGGAAGCAGAAAAGCATTATAGAATCACAGATTTCAATTAAGCATTTAGTATATATCTCCAGCACAGTATAGACTGTGACAGAGCATAGCAGTGTTAACAGAAGAAATCAACAGCTCCCCAAATCCTCTGTTTGCAATACAAAGACTACAGTTTTTAAACATGGTGCTTAGATTAAATAGCTCTGGTAAGCCAGAAATATCTCTGCTGTGTCTTGTTTCCTCTTCTCATTATGGTATTATGTTAGAAGCTCTTGACAACTTTTAATGAATTATGTTAAGCAGAAACATACTTTCCACCCATATTTATGTGATGGAGAGGACCAGAACTAGTAGACCTAGTGTTAGGTGGTGCAACTTGGAAACAGAAACTGAAAAAGGTACCTGATAAAGCTAAGAGGTCTAATACACCATCTTTGAGAGAAATTCCTTGTTGTGTATGTGAACAAGTATTCAGAGTGTACACATGGAACTAAGCAGCTCTTGAAGTAAAAGAAAATTTGAAACTGAAATTAAGTGCAGAATAATCTCAAGTAGGCTCCCTTTCCCAGGAAAGGTTGGACCAGATGATCTTTTGAGATCTCTTCCAACTTGGGCCATCCCATGATTCTATGCATTGTCCTCTTGGCAGTAGTATAGGCAAAATTCAGAATCTAGAAGGGCAAGAATTTCTCAATGCATCTGAGATAGATAGAAAACCTTAGCATGATTATGTTCTCAGCAATCATTTGTTGTGCACCTGGGCCTAATAATAACAATGAAGTGTAAAATCTAATCCTTACAGCAGTAAAGAAAAAGTGTACTTTAGCTAGAGTGACCAGAATAGCAGGCCTAAACCCAGCTAGATAGTAAAAGTTGAATAGTAGATCTTTTTTGTGACTAAGTAGCATATACTTCCAAATAAGATTTGGAAACCATGAACTAGTCCTTTTTAAGTGAGTCCAACAAAGCTCATTTTGTCTTGAATATCTGATGGAATTGGGGGGGGGGGGGGTTGTAGCAAAGAGGGAAAAACTCCTAGCTGTCTTCCTAAAAAATTATCTGAATTTGGATATTCCCAGTCTGCTATAACAAGCTATTGTTGAGGATTGGAATAGGGCAGAGGTGAGAGCTGCCCAGAGATTATCTCGGTTTGTGCCAAGGGCTAAGCAATCCTTGATTAGCTCCTGGATTAACTGGAGCCTCATAAAAGCATTGTACAATTATCTTTCCTCTCTGCTTGAGCTCTGCACAAATGCTTTGCAGCCAGAGCCAAGGATCTTGCAAGGATAGAGAACGCTGTGATTAAAACCTGTTTCTTTCAAATAATAGGCAGACAGCAATTTCTATCAAACTGCTCTGTACATGAAAATATGTCTTGCCAAAGCTGGAGTTGGCTAATAACATGATGCTAGTTAATAATGAAAACATGTCCCAAACTTGCCTCAGACAACTACTAATTTCGTTTTCAGAAAAGAGGAATGTCAGTTTCTTTCAGAAATTCCTCTTTTCTGTAAGCTTCTATGATACTGGTGCTGAAGTGCCTGTATTTTATCACCATATGTAGCAATAATAAACATCTATGTTGTCTCCTCATTTGGAGCTTGATTGCAAAGAACCATTTTCTGTCAGGCACTGGGAGTTTGTTTAAATATTGTGCTCTGCATCATAGTGTCTTCCCAAGAAGCAGTTTAATTTTGTCTAAACATTTTAATTGTGATCCTAAGGGAAGGGAAGTCATTGCCCATATTAAACATGAATCCCATTATACTAAAACGTTTATGTTCCTCAAAGGCTATTTATAGATGCTTTGCTAGTGTATGAAAATGTAAAATGCCAGAGCTGAACAATCATCTCCTGGCTCTGCTTGCCAGTCTGAACCTCGGCTTGTTTATTCAAATGGTCAGGCGAGGCATAGGAACAGTATTACTTTCAGCATTACCATGATTTCCTATAAACATTTGACTGGCTTGTTGGGTCAGGGCAGATGCCAGAGGAAAGGGGTATGCTCAGCAAGGAGAATAGATATTAGCATTGCAGACGTACAAGAGAACAGCGTGTGGATGTAAGTCACGGGGACAAAGCCAAGCTGGAATCGAATAGACAGTAAGTGTGCCACAAACCTGTAGTTACAGAGGAATTAAGATGCTTACTGTCATATTCTTGTCTCAGAAGTGTGGTGCACATGTTCTTGAACTTTGAGCAAATTTCTTTGCCTGCTTCATTCAAAATACATTGAACCAGTGTTTAAAAGGCCTGAACCAATGGCTGCACAAAGCCTACCCCTGTCAGTAGGACTCTCTGTAAATTTAGATGTTTTTTCACTCATGGCAGCAATGATCTCTTCCTGCCCAAAAGTGGCCTTGAAAAAAACAGAGTAAAAGAGTCTCTAGTTTACTGTTAGTAATTTCTGTAGCAAACTGATCTAGTTTACAAATGTAAATATCTTTGTATTATGCACCAAATGGTAGCCTAATGTTGCTTTGGATCTGTTTCATAGTTTCTCACTTTTCAAAAGTTCACAAAGCAAGTGAAAGCCTAGCTTCCTCTACTGAAATGGAACAGAAAAAGGAAATCGGGAAATTGGCAACACAGTGTGTGACACTATAATCAAGGAAATGTGGGGATTTAACACTAAGTACAATTGCAGTTATGTTACAGATACACCATCAGGAGAAAGAGATTTTCTTCCAGATTATTAGTGAATCACATGCTCAATGAGAATGAACAGAATTTTTTACATTTTATAGAAAGTATCACTGGTAACAAAATAGCGCTTCTGTTAATACCAATACAACAGAAACCCATTATTTACCTGGAAACTACTGAAGGTGCAGCTTAACTTCTGTCAAAGGCAAACATCTAAGAAAGAGAAAGCAATTATATATTTCTTAGTACTCAGCATAGTCTCATATGTTTTTGTGTTATTGATAAAAATGAGTTTTCCTTCAAAAAACATCTTCGATAAAGAAAAGAATGTTTCTGGAAAACCAGAACCTGAATTTCATTAAAAAAACTAGGATTTCTGGAGAACAATTTAATTTGGATTCAAAGGCTTGTATTGTTGCAGTGTGAAAAATATAAACAGAAAATGTTTTCTTTTCCCCCCCCCCCCCCCCCAAGAATTTTTAAAAGTACCAATATATTTTGGAATTTCATATTGAATAGTAATCACAGGAAATTTTCTCTTCCCTGAAGGAACTCCCCCCGCCCCGCCCCGGTATATTGAGATTGGCTGTAAACATCTCACTGAGCTAACTGGCCATAGAGTAGAATTTCTTCCTGTCCATATATCATTACCTAGGAATAAACTATAATTAAAATGAAAAGCAGTAGAAAGTGCCAGTGAGAACCAAGCTGTATCACCAAAGACCTGCTCTTCTTTTTCCCTTCCTTTCTCCTACTTGACAGTACTTAATAGATCACATGACCCCGCTGACAACAAAACTGTGAAACTGCATTTTCTAATATCCACAGCATCACAGGGAGCATCCATTTCTAGGAACCCCTGAGTGCTGAGTTAATATTGCAGGCTTATTTGGTCCTACATAATTAGTTATAATGACAAAAAGGACTACCAGAACATAAAGTCTTTTTAGCAGGCACTGTCATTTCTGTGTGGTGTTTTATATTGTCTCAACTGTGGCTTCCCAGCTCTGATGGAACCTCAATTAATGTGCAACATAAAAGAGGGTGAAACATTTTGATTACTTTGAGCATGGAGACAAGAAACGATGCCAGCAATATATTTTAACATAATATTCTAGCCTTTTTTAAAATAGTGTTGCAATTATTTTTTTTCTTGATGTTAAGAGGAAACTAGTGCATTACAAAACTTACACAGCAAATTAAACAGGAAGAAGACAGGCATGTATCATTTTTAAGATGTTTGTAGCCCAGGCAACTATATATATGTCTGTGTGTGTATTTGTGCAGGTCCATGCATGAATAATATAGTGAGCTAAATAGTAACAGGATATGAAGTTGAAATTGGATGTTGTTACAAAGGACATACAACTTTCCAAGTGATCTTAGTACCTAGTGCCATATCCACACAGCATGATAATTGACAACTGGCAGAATTTAAGACCTTTAATTTAAACAGTGTTAATCTTGCCCATTTCTTATATAAATTATTAATTGAAAATAGTAGAAAATTTTTGTCAAGGTCAACATGTGTTTATATTTTATCACCTTGGGCCCATCTAGAGTCATTCATTTGCAAAGTTTTTAGGATCAAGAAGGGTCAGTCATTTAATGACATCAGAAAATGACTGACCGCTACAGTAGTTTAAATAATCTGCAACGAGTGGTCAGGAGGATCTCTACGTTGGCAGTCAGCTGTGTTTCTCTTTGTTAGTATCATGAATATTTCATTTCTCACGCTTAAAGTTTCTGGCGTGGCTGCCAGAAAGGAGCTTTTGGAGGAAGACAAACAGGCAGTGGACGTGTGACTAAAAGCAATGCTCTATTACAGGAATTATGTGAGGGAAGAGTTGTGAAGGTGTTCATGAGGGGCTGCCTGTTTCTCTGCAGCTCTGCTTACCACTGGTGATGTTGCACAGCCACAGCTTTGCATGACGCATCTCCAACTCGACCTTGGGATAAGAGGAGGGTAATGAGCAGTGTTCACCAGAGAGGGGAGCTGCCTCGTTCTCTGACCTCAAAAGAGAAACAAGGGCTGTGACAAATCTATTTCTGCTGAACAGTATTTTAATAAAACAGATAACTTTACAATTGCTGAATAGCAATGAATTAGATGTTAAAGACAATTTCTAGCAAGTAACAAGTAAACGTTGTCTCTTGTGTTAATACATTTGGAGAACATGAGTTGAGAGGCAGATAACATTTGAACCAATGTGTCCTACCTGGGAGAGGACATCTAATCCTGGGATTTAAGGTGAGTGGGAATGCTGGCTGTCTGCTAATGGAATGGCATTTTGCACCTTTTATAGTAACGCTAATAATAAAGTTTGTAACTTATACATTTCTTAACCTTTGTAATCTACTTGATGCCAATTTTTTTGAGTATGACCAGTGAGGGACCTGTTTCATCTGTGATAGTATAAAGGAGAATTCATTACATGACATCTCTCTGATTTCACTTAGAGTTAGAATTGAATGAGCTTCTAACTCTATATTCTAGAGACTAATTTGGTAATAAACTGTGACTTGACTTCCATTTTTTACATACTTAAATAGGTGAATTTCTTTCCTGAGGAAAGTCTGTGTAGATGTCTTATATGAAAGGAATTGAAGGTGCTACCCAGATACTTGTATGTATTATGGTGGGGAGGGGAGGAGTATGCTTACACTGCTGAATTACTTATTCTATACATCTTCTGGTGGTGTTTCATAATTTGGATCTTTAGAAGCTCATTGTGATATTGTATCATGAAGTGATCAAAATAGAAACACTGATCAAATAAAGAGGGTGTATTAATTCAATGCTACTTTTTTAAATGTTGAGAACTATACTAGCAACCTGAGACCTTGCTGTAGGTTTAAGGCTAAATCAGGCCACACAGATTCCTGCAGGCTGGGTGCAAAAAGTCAAAATGTATCTTCCTCTTAATGTAAAGAAAGAAGGATATACCATATCATAAATGATATCTATTGGCAAGCAGTCAATACAGTGTACAGGAATATAATATTCCTTTATTATATTGTTCATAAAACCTGCATATTTAATTCTTTATGGATTCCACAGGCCACGTAACCCTCAGCTGTACCCAGTCCTTAGATGAGTCCACAACTCAATCAAGTTCTCTTTCCCATACTATCTGCCAACAGCTAGCACTGAATTATCAGTTTAAAATATAGGCTATTGGCCGTATATTTGCTTACAGGGATGACTTTGAGGTTGTGATGTTGTGATTCAGTGTTCTGATTAAAGAGGCTCTGAGGCTTTTCATTTCTCATTCCAAATTCTAACTGAGATATTGAGAAGTAACAGCAGAATCCACCATTAAATGTTCACTGAGTTTCTGTCTCTTTCTCTTTTTTCCCCTATATTAATGTTTAAAAAGAATAAGAAAAAAGCCTTGTGCTCTCTGTAGATATTTGATGGGCTCATACTGTAATCCTATATCTGTATTGAGGGATTACATTCATGTGTCTTCACTGCAAGTTAATACTTTCTCCTTTAGAAAATTCTTGCAAAAATTAGGGAGAAGGAGAGAATCTTTCTTTCTAAACCCCTGCAAATATGTAGTTATTTACAGTTGTGACAGTGTGGTAATGTAGTGCTTATCATGTACCTTTTGCTTTTCCCAGTTGTATTTTAGTGATTATTATAATGGTCTAAAATTGTGCTGTCCCTTGCAAATTTCTCATTTTTATTACAGAAGCAAGTATCAGACTTGAACAGTGACACAATGCTTTGACTTCTTTGAGTATTACTTACCAGCCTAAGTTTTTAGCGGTTCACATTTGGCTAGCACTTCTGTTTGTACCCAGTGAAACCTGCTCTGCACTAAGATCAAAGGCATAGTGAATCATCATTCTGATTCACTGAGCATAAGCAGTTGTAAAGATATTCTTATGACAGTCTGGCAAGGACAAAAAAAATGGCTCATCACTAAACCATGTACAGGGTTGTGATTATAACGTAATGACAGATGATGAAAATTAAATTAATTCCTAGAACATGACTGTAAAGATTTATATAACTGTAGTTTGTAACAGGTAATTTGCTTGCTCTCACTTGGCGGTGGGGCCTGTGAGGTATGTAGCCAGGCAGAGGGGTGGGTTATGTCTCAGGCACTTGGAGAAATTCAGCTGCTGTTTCATTCCTTGAAGCCTTTGCACCACACACCTTCCACCCTTCCCCAGTTAAGACCAGACCCTGAGTTTTGTAGACTCAAAGAGCAGTAAAAGGCACTGGTATACCCTAACATAGGGGTAGTCCTGCTGTTCAACCTTAAGAAACTTTTTCTAGGCATCTAAGTTTTCCTTTGTACTTTCATAGAGAAAGTTTCCTTTGTACTTTTCCTGAGAAAACACTAAATTAGAGAAATGCACACTACTGTACACACTATTCTGGGACAATAACAATGTTTGTACCAATATTCAAACTTGATATGCCTGCTGAATTTCTTATGCCAAATCCTTTCCTGTTTCTTACACAACATATAATAAGCTAAACACTACAAAAGTGCTTGGCAAAGTTTGTCAAAGAGTGGTTGTTTCTCAACAAAGGTTTGCCATATTTGATATGATAAAGTGTGTTGTTATAGGTATGTCTGTAAGAACAGTATAGAAGATATACTGTGAAAGTAACATAAGGGATGGGATTATATAAATATATATAACCCCAATTACAATGAGAAAGCTAGGTTTTCTGGAATACTTTCTAGTATCTAATTGGTCAGCAGACCTCCCTCAGAACTAAGAACGTTTTTAAAAAGCCCAAATAACACAAGGATAAATTCTCAGTCAAATGAAAAATATAAAAGAAAAATAAATTACAAATGAATGTTTCCAGAAATACTTTTAGTACTTCTAATTGAATAGATGTTTTTCAAAGATGGAAGCTCAAGCTGGTCAAACCTAGAAATTTATCATTTTAATGACTACTTACATTTTAAGATACTCAAGTTTCTTGGATTAAAATTCACTGAGTAATAATACAATGCATCCGGATTTTTATATTACTCTTGAATTTCATTTTGCTATACTAATCTGGTGTACTTTAGACTTGGGGGAAAAAAATGAGCATCTCCATTTTGTTAATTTTCCCAACCACACATTGAAGGCATGATCTGCTTTCATTAAAAAAAAAAAACCCCACACCAAAAAAACCACCCCCGACACTCAGTTTGACCTGGCAACTGTGTCCTGCACTCATTTTAGGAAGCTCAACCTTCCTTTAAGCATCTGATCCAAGCCCAAAGGCAGTGGGAGAAGGACTCTTCAGAAAGACTGCAACCTTTGCATAACTCCAGTTCAAACATTCAGTCATGTTTTCTACGATGGTTATGAATAACTTTTAAAATGCTGAATACTGTACTAGATTTTAACAAGTAGGTAGGTACTCCAAGTTTTCCAAAACTGCCATTTCAAATACCCTTTCAAAACTGGGGCATCAAGCCCTGCCAGTTTCTTCTTCAAAATCTTGCCCATAGTCATCAGACATGGAAAACTTGCATGCAATGAAAAGAATGTTAATTTAGTGGTTGCTCTATTAACCTTTATAGATTTTTTTTAATTAACTGAAAATTATTTTCTCTTTCTATTATTTAAGTGAAAAGAGCAAGTAATTTTAAATATGGACAATTCAAAACAGAAAAAAACCTGGAATCCTTAAGATTACAAGTCTGTCTTTATTTCTAAACTCTTATTAAAGAAATGCAGAAAAGGAGAGTTACCCCTTTCTCTCAAATACCTGTGGTAACTGACTGTAGCCTGTAAAAGGCAAGTGTGCCTCTGGTCACACTGTCAATGAGGGCAGCACCTGTGGCTTCTCCTCTTCCCTTGCAGGTTTTTGGAGGAGGAAGGGCTTGGGGAGAGATTTTTGCATCTCCATGAGCTAAGCCAGGACAGCGGCGGAAAAGCACACTCTGTCAGAGACAGGAACTGCTCATTTGGTGGCAGTTTATTTTCTCATTGAAATGCACTTATTCTTAGCTATGGTCCCCCTGAATTCACGTTTTCCTGAGCTATGTCAGATCTGATACAGGGAAGTATACTTTCAACAAAAATCATAGTTTCAGGAGAAAAAAAGGATTTTGCATTTGGAATATGGAAGCCAGTACATTGTCTAGGAAACAGGCCTCTGGGATCTCAACCTATCATCACTGAAGTGTGAAGTTCTAATTGTATTGCTTTTCATAATGTATCTGCTACATAAATATTATTCAATACCTGAAAATTTGCACTAGTGGGAAATGGAGAGGTTATAATGCAGGGAAGATTTATGCCCGCTAGATGCTGGGCTGTCATGATTAAAAATTTTCCACCCATTATGTGAATCCTATTGATCATTGCAGGAAGCAGAAAATTGTGCTGTTCATTGATTTTGCGTGGCTACAGAATGCATTAGGCCTGATGCATTTGATGGGTAGGCAAGTTTTCAAAGGAAGCTCAGTTAAGCTAATCTTAGTTCAGAGGAATACGCACAATGGAATAAGAAACCTTGTAATTGCAAGAGCAAATAGAAGAGTCAGAGGACTATATTATGAGCCATATCAGCATAAGAATTAGACATGAGCCTTCCCAAGAGACAACAGTAAAATGCATCAAGGCTTTGATGCTCTTTTTCATGAACGTAGCAATTACTGGATAAATTGGGTTTTAGCTTCTCACCCATCAGCCAAGATAGTGAACAAAAAGCAATTAGTTCTTCTGCCTCCTTAGCAAAGGGGGGTTATCAGGTTTTCATCGACTCCATAAAATAGCGTAGTGAAGAAATGAGTTTGAATCCAAAAGTAGAGCAGAAAGGGTACAAGGGAAAAGGGGAGAGAAAAGGAAAGAAAATTTGCAGGCAGAGGAAATTTTACCTTTGAAATTTGGTGTCTGCTGATTTGGACCTTATTATCTCTGTCTTTTTATTAGCTTATGATAATGCTTAGAGTCATCTCTGTATCACATGCTGCATTTCCTATGAACAAAGGCTTTGAGCAAATTTAATCCCCAAAATAAATTCTGTCAGTATCTAATGCAGGGATTAATTCAAATCTTGGAAATAAAGGGAAGAAAAGATTATTTTGCATCCCAGCTGGATGCTGTCTTACTGGTGTGTTACTACAATGTAAAGAGTTACATCTCTGTGATAAAGGAAATATTAGAAACTCGCATACCTTTTGGTAATATATTAACTCTTGCTGAAAGTCTGTAGCATGCAGACCCTGAAATATCTAAGACACTTCTA
This sequence comes from Haliaeetus leucocephalus, assembly GCF_000737465.1. Lineage (NCBI taxonomy): Eukaryota > Metazoa > Chordata > Aves > Accipitriformes > Accipitridae > Haliaeetus > Haliaeetus leucocephalus. The sequence continues at coordinate 1,806,618 of NW_010972437.1, forward strand.
ATAGTGGAACCTAAGCCACTTGAGTCCTGCAAAACTTTTGAAGGATACATATCTTTAAAAATCTGGAGTAAATGTGTTTACTTATGTTCTTATTTGCTAGTTCTGGTAATTTTGTCAAGAAAAAAGCATACTAAAATTACTACTTGGAGAATGTGAGTGTATCAATGTTTCCATTATATTAAAAAAAAAAATCTGCCAAAAAAGTACTACCAGCAATATTAATAAGTATTTTTAAATTGTAATGGATAGCTGTGTGTGTTTACTCAAATAATATTGTCTTGGTTTGGGTGGAAAAAAAACCAACACATGGGTGCTATCACATTCTCACTGTTTTATGTCTTGCAACATCAGATTTTCAAAATAGATTTGTCTGTAACAATGACAAAGGCACAGCCCCTTTAGCTTTCAAGTATCATTACGTGAATTGTAGTCATATTTGACCTTCCTCATATATAAACAGTAACAAGTGAGGTTCAAGAGTTATGTTATTGTATTTATTTGTGGTTAGTAACCTTGAGGGAAAAAAGAAAGTTTTGGTCTTAATACTGCAAAGATGCTATAACTGTAAGCGTGAGTGTGAGCTCTTTAAATAAAATGACACTGAACATATTTATATGATCATCATGAAAATCTTTCTAGGTTTGGGGATGTATCTTTTACGTAGAGAATATATGATCAAGTCTACTTAAGTATTCAGTTAGATGTTTTTGGTCCCACTGAGTTTGAACTAGCAGGACTTCTTTTTGTGCATACAGCTAAGACCATGCACATAGTATGATAATGTCTGTAACAAAATTTGGAATTGAAAGGGTTGTTATGGAATGCTTTCACCCTTTTTTGATCTCCATTAAATGCACAAATCATTGCAACTCTTTTGTTTTACCAGCAGACTAAGAAAAGTTCAGTTAAACAGAAACTTTATCTGTGACTAAGTCTTGCAAATATTTGAAGGGCAACTCCTGAGTAAGTCCTGTGAAGATTTATTCCATGTATATGAAGCTTTGGAGAACTGGAATCCTAATCTGTAATGATGAAGCAAACCCTTGTATGGTAGTTTAGTTATTCTACCGCTTTCTAAAGCTAGTGCTATCTAGGGGATTGAAGCAACAGCAACAAAAACAATGTTGTAACATAAAATGTCAGGATTTGAAAGAATGGGAAATCACAGAAGGAACAACGATCATAGGTCTGCACTGAGGTCTTTAGCCATACAACCCAGAGGATAGATTTGTTCTTGTCTGGAAACCAGCCCAGCTCAATTTAAAAGACCAGGTTCAAGAATTACTCAGACACAGTGTGTCTGGCTGGACTGGAGCAACTGAAATATTTGCCCACACAGTTGCTTACCAGACAATGTATTCATCTTTTGACAGACCTCTCATCAATATTATTTAACAGTTGTTTACTCCTAAAGCATCCAATTAGCAATTAAATGCTATTAAAAGGCTTGCATCACTTTTCATTTATTTAATTCCGCTGTTTCCCCAGGAAGATGTCATAGACCACATGCCTTAACTTTTTCCAGCAGGCAAATCTGAACTGTAGTTCTGTACTGTGCATCAAACTTGATGGATATAAATAATGTGGGATGACAAACACACACATCCAGAAACCCAGGGGTAAAACCCCCCAAAACTGCTGACACATAAACCACCTGCTAGCTTGAGGTTCTCTGCTGCAAACCTGAGGGTTCCCACACTCATTTCACACAATATTTCACGGTGGCAGCCTCTGAGATTTTAGGCCTGTAGCAGCCACTCTCCTGCTTATATTCCCTGCCTTCACAGTAGTTTTCAAAACTCATTGCAAGGCAATTATAGTGATAACTACCAAGACAGAAGAGAGAAAATTAGATTAAATGTAAATGAAGGGAGATGATGCTGAAGCTGTAGGGTATGCTCTCAGTGACCTCCTGTGGGGCTGTGAAGAGGCACACGGAAGAGCTACACAGCCTTGCCGTTTCATAATTTTTGTCATAAAGTTTATTTTGCTGAATCCTAAAAACTTAATTTGCAAGAATAAGAAGTTCATAGATCTCTTGGCTCATGCTCTGGAGGGCATGCAGGAAATCTGGGGGTGCTGAGGGGGGAAGCAGCTCTGGAACTAGAAATGAACTTTTACATTTTGTGCAGCTAAATACAAAGAATTTTTGTTCTTGTGAATCCTGTGAATGGGAGCTGGCAAACATCATAGCCAGTCCGGTAATGGGCTAGACCACTGTGGCTGTCAGCAAAAGGAAGTGAAAAAATGTAACAATTGTCTTTTAAATAATCCTGCTGGCATATGTTACTGTTTATCTAAAACTTAAAGCTTCTTCCTCTACACAGTCAGGCTCATCTTCCAAATGTTTGCAGCATACCCTTCAGGAAAATTAATAACTCCTCTGACATGATTTCATAAAGGAACAATGTTTTGGATGAAAAGCCAAAGAAAGGTCAATATTGTTTTCAAGAGGGGTAAAGTACTAACATTATTTTTCTACAGAAAAATGATGAACAGGAAAGAGAACCAGAACCAAAATTCCATGCATTCAAGGGGAATATTTCTCCCAATATTGGTAGTTTTGGATCAGGCTTGAAACACCTGCAGTGAGCCAGTAGTGCTATGTCACTGAAACTCACAAATGGTTGTACAAGACCATGAAAAATTCATGTGAAAGAGAAATATTTTTAATGACCCATTTTAAGGGTCCAAAGTTGTGCTCATTATTATACTTCACAAAATTTTGATAGTGTTACACTGTCCAGTCACCAGTGATGGGATGTCTCATGCGAGTCTTTCAGCAGGGAGGGATTCTTACCAATTTAACTAGGACAGAGGAGAGGTGAAGCAGCAAACAATATCGTCATTGCAGGAAAAGAAAGTTAACACAGTTTAAACTGAAATGAACCATTTCAGTCCTTGGAGAATTTGTTCTCTGGGAACTGAGGTCTTCCACTCCCTCTGGATGGGATCCTGTCACTGTGCCATGAGAAAATCCATGTGTCTTTGCAGCCACATGTTCACCCCTGGGTGACAACACTGACACTTAAGTTTTTGGCAACTGTTTTTCAATATAGCTTTCCCCTTTTCTTTCCTAAAACATCATCTCTTTGCCCCTGCCACCCTGATACCCAGAGATTTGCTAGCTGTACCTAATCTATTCAGAGCACGCACCAAAATACAGCTGCCTGTACTCTTAGATAGAAGAATGAAAAGCTTTTTGGCAGCATCCCTGAAACATAAGTAGAATGAATTGTTGAGAAGGCCCGAATGACTCCAGTGTTAAACCAGCTCATATCCATTTCTATGACTTACCTGTTATTTCACATATGTAATCTGTTGTGTTTTCTTTCCTCCAGGTTTACATCCTGGCTGCATTCTGTAATTCTAGAAATTACTTTTGTTCACCAAACACTCCTATAAAATTTCAAAAGTTTTAGTTGTATATGTTGACTTTTTTCCTAATTTCATGATTCATCACAGTATTTTAAACAAAGTATTGCTCATTTAGAGACAGCTACATTCTGATAAGCACTGAAAAGGATCTTATGTTCTTCATTGCAAGTTATGTGTGGTTTTTATGTATTATTTGTATCCCAAATCACTTTGGTGATTCCATGAACCATGCTATTAAATGTTTGATATTTAATGATAAAAATAAAAGGTAAATTTTGATGTCTGAAACTGGTTTGCCTGTCTTTTGATGGAAATTTATGTTGGTTTTCAATTTCCATTAGATCTCCTTTTTTATTATAAACCATGGTTTCTTTTATTTCATACTGGTAAATGCAGTGGAACAAAATTGATTTCAGAGAATTAAGTTCTATTTAGATTCATTTTAATTTTATAACCACAGTGCCCATAGGGTTTGCCTTTTGTGTGTGTGTTTGGTAGGAGAAAACTATTTTTTAAAAATACACTGTTATAAAAAACACATAATAGAAAACAGTAAAAGCTGCATGAATGGGGAAGTGGAAGAGAGAAGTAAATAATTAAATATATCAGTTGCTAGAGATCCTAAAATCAGGTGCTATCTATTTGCTTACCCACAAATTAGGTAAGTTAGCAACTGATGATAGTTGAGCATAACTTCCATGCCGTATCATCTATAACATGTGTCCATCTGGCTTACTATAAATCTGCCTTGGTGTATGTGCCTCCAGTGCTCTAGGGAGTGTCATGCTCCATGCTCTACTTCTTCCCCATCTAAATTCTTGCTTCACTGAGCAGCCTACCTGAGCAAATGGGTTGGGGCTGTCCTGGCAAGCACATCCCCAGCTGTACCAGCAACAGCCTTGGCAGGAGCTGCCTCTTCAAGCTCTGGGCTACAGGTGTCTGGGGTGACCCTCAAAAGGAAATGTGGGAATATCTACATACTTAATTGACTGCCCTTGCATTTCCTGTGGCTCTCTACTGAAGATTTTAAGCACTGTATTTGACCTTAGTTTCTTTAAAGCATTTACAAATGAGCTAAGGTTTAATACCTGCTTTTGTCCTTTTCTGAACTCCATCCACCATCACTTGCTTAACTAACTCATGAGGGCCCTAAGCCAAGCAGATGTCTAAGCCAAGCATGCCTTTAAGACCTATTGAAAGGACTGGGACTATCCATGCCTAAAACCACAATGTGCTCTTTTCAGTGCTTGAATACCTCAGGCAACACAATTTAAATTTGGGGTTAAAGTTAAGTGTGTTTGAACAATTTGACAGACTAATTCTTTTTCTTTGTTTTTAAAATATACACAGTTCTCTGTTTCCCTGCAGAAAGAACCAGTGCTACAGTTCTTTCTTGATTTCTGTTAGAAATTATTTAGAGCGTTCTAACCTAATCTTCCCTAATTTACTTTAGGATATTAGGTTGCATCTATTCACCTTGTTATCTAGATTCCTTCCATTTAGCCAGAGGCAATATTAAAGTCCCAGCAAATGTCATGGAGCTCTACTACTTCTTTTATCTTTTGCTGTTAAAACTTTCTTTGGAGTATGGGTTTTTACTGTTCTTTTGTTTTACTTTTTACTGGTTTACTTGTTTATTAGTGACTGATAGTTGAATGGGAGAGTGTCAGTGGCAGCGAGAAGCATCATTCTTACAGTGGAAAGTTTTTCTTAGAAAATATTACAAAAACTTATTTCAAAGAAAGCAACACATAGTAAGCAAAAGGACAAGGAAATAGACCTGCTATATGAATGTTACATATGACTAATAAATAAAATATAGAAACCATAATAACAAATGGTATATTGTAAAACTAAGCTTACTTTATCTTGATGGGACAAAAATCAAGTAGGAGTATGCCTTGCTTACATTATGAATTTTCTTAGCAATTGTTAACAGTTTTGTTAGTTGCTTCTGTGCCCTGTAATTAAGTGGCAGAATTGCCACATTGTATATCTTAAATTCCAAATGCCACAGAATAAATCTGTTCTTCCCTGCAAATAAACGCCAATGGATTAGAAGAATGCAGGAAGAGTAAAAGATGTTGACTGGAGAACAAGGAGCCTGTTATGTTTCCCATCATGGAAAAAGTGAGATTCCATAAAGTTCTCCGGTTCCACTTTTTCTCTTCTAAAGGGAAAAGATTCTCTGTCTCTTTTTTTTTTTTGTTAATTATTAGACTTTCTCCTGCCTATCCTCCATCAAAATGAAGGCATGAATAAAAATATTTCAATAATTTTGAGATTAGTTTGTAACTCCTTTTTTCGAGATTTTGTTAGTGCATAAACCAATATTTTCCTGTGAAAAGGTATGTTTTATCCAACCAAAGAAATATGTCTTTATCATAGAAGTTTAACAACTTCTAGCTCTATACAACCTCAAGCTGGCTTCTCTGGGATCTGCACACCAGCCTAACCTATTCCTCCTGTGGAATGCAAGAAATGAAAAAAAAAAAAAAGATGGAATAATGCCTTGTAATTCTGTTATACAGCATTTGTATGGAAGGATAAATGCAGACCCTTTGCATGAGCAAGAAGTAGCCAGCAAACTAGGGCTAGTAGCATTCCCTGGCTCTCTTGGCAATACCCATGCCAAACCTGCTTACTCAGGCTTGAGGCAGGTACTGGCCTTTATAAGAGGAAGAAAGAATTTAGCCTTTATCTTCATTAACATTTTCACAAAAAGTTTAGAAATCAGTCCAGATGGGGGAGTAATTTATACATGCCATTAACCATCGTTTTTGAAGTACCAAAATAACTTTGCAAAACCCTTTTTGCAGAAGCATGTTGATTATTTTGCAGTAAATCTCATTGTCAGCAGAATAAACTCTGCATTCTTAGAAAACTTTTCCTACTATAAACTAGGTATATCAAAGATGTAATCCAATAGACACAGAGACAAATCAATCAGTAGAGTTCCCTTATGAATTCTATGGGTCATTTCTTTAACATCATTCCATCATGTTCTTATTTCTGGAAAGTTTTACTAGATGTGAATAATATAAGGGTATTGTACATTCCCTCCAGCAGCCATGGAGCCATACACTGCTATTAAATGTGTAATTTAAATACTGTTTAATAAGACCTATGGAGATGTTGACTGTTTATATTTTGTATTTCTACTTCACTATGTTGCAAACAAATTAGTTTCAGTGTTTCACAAAGAAATTTCTTAGTTTTTTTCTCTACTTAAATTACTTCGGAAGCCAAAATTCAATGAAATACACATAAACATGTTCGAGCTGGGTGTCTGACCAAGCACATCTGAACAGTTATCCCCCTTTTTCTCAGAGAATTTCTGTATCCAGTAACATTCTAAAAATATAGTATTTGAAATTACTGGCATTGACAGATACAATGGCAATTGAGAAGGGCCATAAGAAGGATCTTACAACACTGTAATAATTTCACCTTTTTAATACAAGGTGATCATTCCCTGCTGCTCCTGCATGTTTCAGCTTACTCCATATATTCTAGGGACTAGGATATAGGGTATTCTGGATTTGTTGTGACTGTAGTTTATGTTGAAGAATAAGATTTAAACTTTAGTCTTTCTATAGGAAGACAGAACTACTCCCTTTGATGATAAATCCTTGGCACAGTACATTGCATGCCTGCATCTAGATAAATCAGGTAATTTTACAGACTGATTTGAAATTTCAGCTTACAATTAAAACCATGTAAAAATTACATGCACTTAAGAAGCCAGTCTAGTCTTATCAGCTTTCAAGCACTTGCAAGGATTCATTCCTCTCATTTTTTCCCCTCTCATACTCTTTTTCATTCTCTGTGAAGAGATAAACTGTTAAATTCAGTTTGAAGATACTTTAATGGTTTACCAGAGTAACATTTACCTGCTCCATGTACAGAGGGTTTCAAGAGGATTTAAAAAGGAACACAGCAGTATCTCATTTTTCCATTTGCTGGAAAATTTAGAGCCAAGTTTTGTGACATAGAGAAAAAACTAAGATCTTGAACTCTTCTAGCTTTGGATGAAGAATGCAGGAAGAAGGTCATTAATATATAAAACACTGCAGCTGCACCTTGGAGAAAGGTAATTGTGAAGTGAAAATCCCTGCATCATCACAAACAAGTTTTGTTAAATTTTCTTTTCAGATGATCAAGGTTCAGCATTGACCTGTTCTTCTTCTGCATTATTTGTGCAGCTGCTTGTGTTCCTATTAGTGATTATGAGTATTTACAGACTATCTACCTGATTTAGCAATGTATTTTATAAAATTCCCTACACCCAATACTTGCAAAGTAGATCAGAAGTTTTGGAGTGTGTTTTAGAAAAGGTATAAACTCTATTGTATGGTGATTATCACATTGACTATATAATATAATTTTTCAATAATTAAACTGTTCAGATTAGTTTTAGCCACTGCTTGATTGTAATGAAGCTTTATGGCTAGCTGTAATTAACCTCTACTGTTGTTAATTATGCACAAAGTGGGATCTTGGAACTGCTGACCATGCAATTTGTTAAATGACTCAGCAGGTGATATGGATTGCACAGTGTTTATATGCACTCTTTCAACCTATTGTACGATGTGAAGCCAAAGTGGTGAGAGTTGTGCTTTGAAAAAAACATGCAGAATTTATTTCCATGGTAAAATCATTGAAGCTCGTTTATCTTGGAGCTAAAATGACTACAGGTTTCACCAAGATACCTGCATAAGGGTCCTGCTGCAAAAAACCTTATTTGTAAAAGGTTATCAAGCCTAATTAAACTCAATTAAATTCCTCAAAGGACTCCTTTTATGAAGGTCCAGCTCCACTAAGAGCCCATACACAAAGTAGGAACACAAGTCTATGTACTACCTCTGCATTGACTTTACAGGTCATGGCAGTAACCTCATGAAATATGGAAGGACGAGGACACAGTTATATTCTATTTCATGATGTAAAGGTGTTGGCATTTCAACAGGCAACTGCTCAAGTAGTTATCCTATGTAAAGCCTAAATTTTTAGGTCCATTTGTAAGATTTTTAGGAAAATGTCTCACTCCATTAGCCTACAGAGGATTAACTTCTGTTGTATGCAGGGTTCAAAACAGTTTATCAGTGCACAGTTTCTCCAAACTGCAAGCAATGCTAGAATTACAGACTTGCAAATAATTCTACAAACAGACTAAAGCAATTAAATTGAAATAGCCCATTTTCTGTTAAAATGCAGAAAGTTTAACTGGCCATAAGCATGTTTAAAATGTGTTTTAAAAACCAAAACAAACAAACAAAACCAAAACCCAAACAACCCAACAAAACAACAAACCCACAAACAAAAAAACCCCAAACCAAAACCACAAACCCCTTCAAGTTTGTGATTTTGTATGTAAACAAATGCAGGTCAGAACCTGGGGCAGAAGCTCTCTAGTAAGAACTAAGGGCTCAAGAATCCATCGCTATCAGGAGGAGGGCTGGAACCTGTGAGGCCTCTGAAAATGCCTTTATCTTTATAGGTCTACTCCAGTTCTTCTGGATGGGAGAAATAGCAGGGGGTAAAAATGTTGGGTTTGTGATAATGGTCTTGTACTGAATAAACTCTAAATGGTCCTCATGACCATTTAGAAGATTTACAGAGTTCCTTGCTGCAATGAAACCTCTCCAGAACTAGTGCCTCATGTGTACACTTTCTTGCCATGGAAATATCCAGTGAGAACTTCCTCAGTATAGTTTAGAGTTGTTCTCTGCATAGTGACTCAGTTGCTTCATGAGCATCAGAGAAATACAAGATCAGTGCTTTATTAATGTCACCTTTTCATATTACCAAAGTTTCTTTTGTTGGAATTAAAATGGAATTAAAGTTGGAATTAAAACGCCCACTGTCATAGTGACATTAAGCCAATATCATCACGAAATCTATTCAGCTAAACATACTTTGAATATTTATTTTGAATTACACCTCTAGTAACACATGGCTGATAGATGGAGCTTTTATTTTAATTCCCACAAGTCATCTTACTACCTGTTTTCTTAATCATTGCAGAAAATATCACTATCATTATACCAGTCTTCTACAAGTAATAACCTCAGTTCAGACCCTTTTGTGTTTCCAACATAAAAGTTATATCTAGCTTTTGCAGATTTTTTTCCTGAATAACATAACTAAAACATGGACTTTATATCAAAGCACACAGATGAAATTTTAATCTAGCCTTTTTTTGTACTTACATCACTTTAAAGTATTCTTTTGCCAAACCTTGACAAATGTAATCTTCCCTATTTCCCCCCAGTCTTCCAGAAAAATACTGAGGAGAAGATTTATTTCTGGTGCTACTTCTTCATTTATAAATCTATAAGCAGTTCTCCATGGTTCTCTTTCTGTTAATCTAATTAAATACAAGCTGCTCACAGTCTATTCCCACTTTCTTACTATTGCCTTATAATTTCTTAAATAATCTCCCAGTCATTACAGAGAAGCCACTTGTCTGGCTCTCGACTAGTCCATGCCATCAATCTCCTATATTGCTAGATTCACATTAAAACAATCTTTCTGCTTTTTCTGTGATGCTTCCTTGTACCTGCAGGGAGTTATCTACAAGTAAGTGCAAAGTTATCTCTCTTTCTTCCTTCAGTTCCACTATTCCATTAAAAGCTTACAAAAACTTCATGAAAGTTTGAAATACTAAATGCTGCCTACCTGCTCTCCAGTGCTGTCTTGTACTCTTTGATTGGTCTGCCCATGGTCTGCCTCTTCTTTTACATGGTAAGTACAATTTCCCAGGGACAAAGATAGGCAGGCTTTCTCTGTTTGTAGACCACATACAATAGGCAGCCCAAGACTAGGACTGATTGTTAAGTAATCTGTAATACCAGTTAATGGTACTTAGCATATTACTGCTTTATATAATTCTATATATAATACTTGTAGATTTCATGAATAAGATAAACAGTATTCTCCAAGTGTTAAAGCAGATTGTGATTTCCCCAAAACACCTGTTTGAGGTTTCTAAGCAGATTTTTAATTTACTTTCTGTACTTTTGAGCTTGTTTTCAGATGGTTTGCAACAAGTAATAGATGGCCTGGGGATGCTGTGAAGTCTCCCTTATTGCAGGTTTTCAGGAAGACTCTTGACAAACACCTGTCAGTAAAGACTTGGGAATAGATGATCTGACTTTGGGGCAAGAGGCTGGTCTAGATACTAGATTCTTTCTATCTCTCTGTGTCTCCTTTTCAGAGATAACAAAAGTCCCATCATAAAAGTCCTATGGAAAGCACATAAACAGGGAAATAGACCTTTCTGCAGAAAACACGTCTGTCACCATGCAGGCTAGGTGCTTGGGTGCTAGAAGCTGTGTACACCCGGGGTAAAGTACTCTATCCTTTTTGGATTAGGTAGGTAGGCCAGATGCAGCATCATATTGACAGAGCTTGTTCACTTCCTCTTCCAGAACAACTTCAGTTGTCTCCACCCAGCAATGTCAAACCATAGCATAGCCCAGCTCTGGGCTTCAAAGACAGACGAGTTGGTTTCAATCCACAGGTAGGAATAGCATTTACTGGGGAAAAATTGAGTTGCTTTTTTTCCAGCTGCATAAGCTACAATGCAGGCTTCTATAGTCAGACTCCCTGGCCAAGGAAATTAATGTTAGTTTTCTTGCATCATGTTCAAGAATGTAAACATTTCTTTATGCAGGGTCTTATCTGTGAAATATGTAATTGTATCACTGTCTTGTGCATTTAACTGTCTTTCTACCAGAGCTTTGGAGAGGAGTCTTAAGAATTGTGTCCATCTGCTTGAGTCATATAACATAAATCAGAAGTTCTCCCTAGACCTCACTGAGTTTTGTCACTGGGGAAAAAAGAGACTAGGATTTCACCTTGGTCTTTTGTTTAGTGGTTTATAAAGTTTAATCCATTACCCAAAGCTGTTTTATTTTATAATTAATTTAATATTTCCCTTTCATGTTGACTTTGAACGTAGATTTGAGTTTCAAGCTTCTGAAGCACTCTTGACAAAAACAAATTCACTTCTTAATAGTTGTGTGATATGGCCATAAATCCGATCCATACTTGGCCAGAAACCTTTATTTTGTCAATAAAATTCTTAGTGAGCATTACAAACAAAAGTTGAAAGGCTGTATCAGTAATACTTGTAACAAGATTGGTCACAAGTTTATTCCAGTCTGCCATAATTTGAAATGAAAATTTTAAAAATTGTTTTACAAGAGAAAACTTCAAAATAGTCCACATACAAATAAAGAAAATAGCGGGTGGTGGTAGTGGGTGTTTAGAATATACCATGCCGGTGCATAGTTTTCAATTATTTTAAACATTAAAGTGTACTTTCTGATACTTTTTTATATATATTGCCTCTTCCTAGTACACAACTGACAAAAGCTAATTATCAAACACAAAATGCTGCAACTTTTCTTGGCAGGGCTGTTTAATGTCTCTTTTAACTACTAATTTGAGTAGAATCAAAATTTAAGCCCAAATGTTTACACTAATATTTGACTGTCAAAACTTATTAAAAGATTAAAGAAATTTTTTTAGCTGTGTATTTTAACCTACCATATAATTTAAGAAAAATAATTAAATATATCACAAGAAATGCCTCAGCTTGTCTCACTTGGAAATTACCCAGGCAACTTTCTGCCTTTGTTACTGTCATATGCATATGCTCATACTAGTGTAAACACCAGTACCCCTAGTTTCTGTGCAGAAACATGCTGTATGTGTATGAACATTGTATGTAAAGGAAATAAAAATCAAATATTACACTAAGTTCTTGGGCTTGTATAGAAAAAAAATAAAAGGTAAGCTAAACTATCCTTGAAGCCTACAATTTCATGTCCAAACAATAGAAGTCAAGCTACACAATTATTAAAACAAGCTTCTGAAAAATATTGTATGCATCTTTTAATATTTATAAGTATTTTATGAATAGCTGATATAAGATATAAATTTAGCAAAGCAACTGAGTCTACCTCTTTAAGTAACAGTTATTTTTCTACCATTTAAACAAATATTTTATTACTTTGGTACCAAACAAGCTGTGATTTTTATTTTTTTTTACTTCAAAATTATTCTCCCATTAGTTCATAATATTTAATTTATCTTAATAAACTCTTCCAAAATCACTGATGAATATTAATTTGTTGCCAAAAGCACATGCTTTAATTTTATCAGACAGAAATGTGAATTAGTCTAGAGTCTTTCCCAAGTTTGAGCCACCCGTTATAATGATAAAAGAGGAAGAGTAGAGCAGAATTTTGTGTCTTCCAGCATGGCATTTTCAGGTGTATCCAGTCCAAATTCATTAGTGTTAGTGAAGTGATAGATTCTCAGTATGACAAAATTCACATTATCTTTTCTGTCTTATAGGAGTATTTTTGACAAAGTTCTTCATTTATATATATATAACCAAGTGTGGAGACCAAGAATAGGTCCCTACCACAAACCAGTCTACCTCAAAGAGATTTTGTCCTCAACCAATCAAATTTTATATATGCTACCAATTTTTTTAAAGAAAACTGAAGCACTCGATTATCTTAAAATGCTGTCCCACCTGTGTAACCTTTATTCCTATATTATATTTGTTCCTATATTATAGGTCTTGTCTCTCCAAACTTCCTACATTGGCATTCAAGTCTTTCAGTTGCTTTCTTATTGACCTCATCCTTGCTTAGGCAATCCTTTCTCTAACTGCGTTGCCTTCCTGAATACTGCTTTCCAGTATGCTGCTTCAAGGCATTTATATAAGCAGGTTCTTTCTCTCCTTGATCTGATTTTGTAGTCCCGTTCACCTTGGTTTCCTTTGTCCATTTTTTAACATATGATAGGTAGGTGCTTAATACGTTTGAGCTTCATCTACAAAGAACCAATGCCACCTTGTAGCAATCTAATAGTGACTTTGAATGAGAAGGGCATACATCCCCCAAAATTTTTCATTCATCATAGCCGGTGCATAGCTTAACCAACTCTTGGGCCAGCTGAACATCTCTTGATTGCAATATTGAACTGGTTGTCCTGTAAGGTGAAAGGACTGTAGGATACATGACTCTTATGAAAGCATTGCTTTATGATAGCTACAGACTACGAGTGCAACTGTGACTGTATATGGTAACTGTTTATGTTTACATGTGAAATTATGGAGCTAGGGTTCTAAAAAAACTGCACTAAATCTGTCCTCTCCGTTTCCCCTGAATTATTTATGTTTCTTTGAATACCTTGCTTGTGAAATTATTATTTTGTTAGAAGTTCATCTTTTCTATGTTTTCTCAGAAAATTGATGCTTAAATGTTATTTTTGTTGTAGTCTGTAAAGCGTTTAAAATACTAACAGTATTATTTTTGTCTCACTGCATATCCTGATTGCTCTGTGGTTGTTTAAAGAACAGAAATAGAAATCCATTAAACAATATTTTATCTGGAGGAAAAAACCCCAACAGATACAGTTACATGTCTACTTGTGCATGAAATAGCACAGTTTAGGTTGAAATAGTTTTGCACCTCCATGTTTTTGTCAGAAACCTTAAGAGATGGGAGTAGTTTAATTTTTGATGCATATGCTGCACTGACTGAAGATATTATTTCTAGTTTATTCATTGATTTGGAAAAAAAAAGAAAAAACACTTAAAAACTAATTGACAGCAAATATGTTTGTCAACAAGAAAGAGCAGAACCTTTTGGGGATATAGCAGTACCACGAAACAAATGTGTGGTCAGCTTCTTCAGTGCTAAAATTAACAGGGACTAAACAAACAGCTTTAGAGTGTTTTAAATGTACCTTGACTGCCAAGGCTTAGCTGCTGAATTAAATCTATTGCTGAGACAGCCTTGTCCTGTATGTATATATACTATGCTAATTATAAAATAACAACCTGGATTTTCAAGGGAACCTCAATGTGACTCTTTAACCGTGGTCACAGCTCTAGTAGGTAAATAACATTGACATGACTAAAGTGGATATCTACACTGCTAATTAGAGACATTTCTGGCTAGTGTCTGGCCCCAGACTAGGAGTCGGGAGACCTATGCTCTCTTTGGACCTCTTCTACTGACCTGAAGGTTGACCTCAGCTGTTTTACCCCAGTATTTCTACTTTTTAAACAGTTTTCTTCCATGTTTTTTTGGACTGTCAGTACTTTAGAGCTTATGCAGAGCTGAAAGTTGTTGATGGTAACCATAAATGTTGAGAAACACTGATTTTGTTGTTTCTGTTAAAGCTGGTTAGAAATATTTTGTTAGAACAGTTTTTATTGGAAAAGAACGTGGTCAGAATAATTTCATTCAAAGTTAGCTGAATACAATAAAAATAAGCAATTGGTCTGATTTTGACCAAAGCTAAATGAAAAATACAAATTCCCAGGAAACTGGAAGCTGTGTTTCCCAAATCCACTTATTCATGATGGGCGACCTCTAGATATGGGACCTACTTGGCAGAAAGACTCATAGATCCATTTAAGCTCTGCACAAGCTCGGTCTGCTTTAAAAATTGAGGACAAATCAGTCTCACTACAAATTAAGTACATTCAGTTGGCTAACCAAAAAAAAGAAGAAAAAAAAAGGAAAAGAAAATGAGCCATCCAAAATGAGCTCACAGTTTAAAAAAAATTCTGGGCTTACTTCAGTAGTCAGGTTTAGGAGGTGTGCCATTCTGTCAGTAGATATATGATAATGAAATAATGGCATTATAAACAAGAGTGACCAAACCCTTGGCATACTTCTGTCAATAGATCTATACCAATTTATAGCTTCTGATGGTTGGGCTTGCTGTTTTAATCTAGCCGTTGTCCATTCCAGTTCTGTTTTTATTAATCACACCAGTGATGTCTGAATAAGTAACTAGAGAAATTGGATTTGGAAGGTTCATATTAAAGAATAAAGTGTACAAGTACAAACTGATGAACAGAAAGATATATATTGCTTCTTTTTAGGTAATATGTATTACTGCATATGCCTTCAAGGTATCTGTTGAGCAATTTAGCTGTGTTTTCTGGCAGCTCTCTCTAGTATCATCCATCAGAACAAGGGCCCTGGCCGACAACACTTTGCTGAGATGCTAAAGGGATGTGGATTTTAATTCTGGGTGGTTTTATACGACAGACAGTATGACAGATGAATGCCAGAAAAACCCAGGACCATGCTAGAATTTGCACAATTTCAAGTAAATAATTGGACAATTTTTTATGTAAAAGCAACAGCTGGACTGTTGCTGTAGCTTGTGCACAGAATTGTTCCCAAGTTTAGCGTCCTGTTTTACCATCTCTATTCAAGCAAATAATCATGGTTGGCATTGAGAGATAATTCAGGGTTTGCAGACACTGGATTTCTGTGAGAATCCCTGAGATCTGAGATTTGTTGGAGCTTCTCTCTTTGCTTTCTCTTGGCCTCTTTTTTTTTTACATACAATGAAGCATCTAGATAATAGGTGCGAGAAAGCATGCTTACATCACCAAAGAGCGTGATTTGAGGATGAAAGGGAGGGGAGAACAATTAGTTGCCTGCAAACACATCTGTAACTTCCTGGAAGAAGGAAAAGAATCATTGTGGGAGAGCTGACAGCATCCACCCCTGACACAGGTATCTTTCCCTGTGTCATATGGGTAGGTTATGGTGCCTGACATTTTTTTCCCCTCTGCTAGATATTGTACTTTCGGTCCTCTCACTCAGCTCTTTGGCTGCCAGGTTCAAAATCAAGCAGACTTACTTAGGAATCTAATAAATAGGTCTTTGTTAACCCAATTTACTTTGACTTGATTACAATAAACTCTAAACTCCAAAGCAGATTAGGAAGCATCCACATGAGCAACTTGATAGGCTGGAGGAAGCGATGGGGATAATGACATATAACTACAAGGGCATTTTCATTTGCATCAATATGAAAAAAAAAAAAAAGATAGATAGATAGATAGATACTGTGCTTCAACAACTTCTCACAGGCTCCTTTTAAAACTAGGGATGTTGGTGGTATTGCTGACCATGCCCTGTGTGTGCCCATTAGGAAGGTGGCTGTTTGTGTAGCCACAAAATGTTTTAGCTGAATGGGGCAGACATAGATTGCACTTTCGTCCAGAAAGAAGAGATTTTAGCACACCTGGAGATTCTCTGCAAGTGAATTTTACATCTCCAGAAAGAAATAATTGAAGCCATAACTGGTCTGGTATCAGCTGGAGTACAGCACAGATAGCCTCAGGCTGTGTTTTCTACACATAGAATTTAAAACTAGAAAATTGCTGAGCTTCAGACTGTACCATCTCCTAAAGGTTTCCATTGTTCCAGCATGAGACAGTTTGGGGATTACTGGTGGCCTTTGCCAATGAATGCAGTGGGGGAGACCCTCCTCTAACACTCTGAAATCCAAGAAGTTTACATGGTTCTGTCACATGCTGATTGTATTTGAAGTCTTTACAAGAAGTAGTTACATTTCTCTGTTGAAAATTTGTAAGAATGTTTTCCCCACCTCTAAAAGTCTTTGATAAGGTATCAAGATACGAATGGCACACTCTATGGCACTACATTAAACACACACCTTTTGTTTAGTTTAATCTCTCCTAGAAGTGTTGGATATCTAAAGATGCCTTGAATAAAATGAAGTAGTTCACCTTGAAAATGAAAAAAAGTGCTAAAAATAGTGGGGAAAAAAAGGGAAAAGAACAGAAGGACTAGAATGCCTAGTGATTTCAGCTGTTCAATTTAAGAAGGACTCATACTGAAAAAACAGATAACCAAACACAGCTAACATTTCTGAAAATCTTAACCTACTGTATAAATCTAATTATTTCCTCATGAGTATTAGATGCAGAATTTATAATAAGGTTTTTGCTTTTAATGTAACAAACAATTGGAATCTATCTTGTTGAAAGCATTCTGTCTTGTATCTCTCTTGAACTGGATTTAAATTAATGAAGGTCTTATAAGGATAGCTGTAACAGAAATTGATTAAACCAAAATGAAAGACATTTTTAAAATATTCAGAATGTTTGGGTCATCCTTTGAAATCATCCATATTTTATTAAAAAATCAATATTTTTTTAAAATACCCAATGTGCTGATTTATTGCATGCAGAAAATATGCTGCAACATATTCTGAATTATTATAAGTAGGTAAAAACTGGAATTTCTGTCAGGTTAGAAATTGCTTTTTCTGATTTTCATCCTGAATTAAAATGGTAAAAATAGCAGGAAAGAAATTATTTCCATAGAACAGAAAATCTCATTTCAGATATCTACAATCTGTAGGTATGCACAAATGAAGCTGCCTCCCTTTACAACAGAGTGATAAAAAGGATGTGTATTTAGGTTAGTTTGTTCCAGTTTTTTATGCAAGACTCTGTATGACCCATAAGAAGATTTCTGAGATGGGGTAACAGACGGAAAGGAAAAAGCCTTGTCAATGTCTTTGGGATGGTGGTTGTGGAGGGAAGGAAATAGTTTCTATCTGGTGAGTGTGCTCAGCAGGAAGAAGGTGTTGGGGGATGTGAGGATGTGACAGCAGGGGAGGAAAGAGCAAGACTGGGAGCTCAAGTCCCAGGGTGGCAGGAGGAGGGAGCCTTTGCTACGGGTGTCTATTGCTATACAACCCAGGAAACCACAGGAAGCTTCTGAACTAGAAAATAATACTGGTGGGACTAACTTACCCTTCAAGGACAAAATCAAGGGAGGAGTGTTTTTCAAACCTTTTTAATGTATCTTTCCACTGCATCTCCTATTTAAACTGACACCTTGTTCTAGTTTATTACTTTAGTGTTCTGATAAATATGTTTTGATATCCTTTGGCACATTTGCTTAAAAAAGGGGAAAAAAAATGTGTGAACAGTTGGTGCTTGAGCAGGTGGCCAGGGCTACTCTGCTAAACTGTTTTTCCCAAGATGCACTGAGTTCTCATCCTCATCACCCCTCTGAGACATCATGGCAAATCACACCAGCACCAAGTAATACTGAAGTGACCCAAGCTAAAAAGTAATAACTGCAACCAAACTCCGAATCTGAACTTTGTACTCCCCAAACTCTGTAAATGAAAGGTTCTCCATATGAAGCTGTTCAGTACATTCAGGTCCTTCCTCTCTCCTGCCCCGCTTCAGTCTTTCCTTCCTTTTTTTCCTCTCCTTTCTCTCCCTCCTTTCTCTCTTTCTCAAACACTATCTATACTATATATGGTGTGTCCCCATTCTTGCCCACAGAATGTCCTGTTAAGGCTGCTGTGATAGTGCCCTTTGAAATAACTCCAAGTCCTCCTTCTGGGATACCAGGAATCCATTATGAACAACTCCATAAAGCATGAGCACAGAACCTCAGAAAAAAAGGTGGCTTGCTCAAGAGGCTGCCTCACCTCTGAGAAAATCCTAAATGTGTGATTGCTCTTGGTAACAATGTTATCAACATTCTTTCTGTACCTTTGGAAATGGAGAAAGGAAAAATTAAAATATTAATTTTTTGAAAGATAGGGCTTTCATATGGAGACCAGCTAATCCACTTGTTGTATCATAGCCTAAAAAGTCTGTACAAAGAAAACAAGAAACTGATAAACAAAGAAACCCTCTCAAGGTTGGGCATTTATGGTTCACTGGGGTAGAGGTATATAGTTATAAGTGAGTATATATAAGAATCTGTTCTGATAATTTAGTTTGGCAAAGAAAAGCACCTCCCTAAACTATGCTTTGGACTGGATCTCAACATTTGTGATCTATCCTAGATCCTTAGTACTTTTTTAATAAAAGTTCGGGATCACTAGAATTTTATGAGAATTTATAAGACTAATTCTTGTGATTAGCTTCTGGACCATGCAGTACCCTATATAGCAGCAACTCTGCTAGCACCTTCAGCGTGCAGAGAAGTATCACAGAACTGTACAAAACCTCTTTTAATTTCTGCCAGGGATATGACAGAAATGGGAGGTTTCCATTTGTTAGCAAAGAGGTCAGCAATGTGCTAGCTTTGTTATATTTTTTCCCCAGTTACTTAAAATCTCTTGGAGTTTGAAAAACAGTACAGTTGTCAGAAATACAGGATATGCCTGAAGGTTTGAGATAGCTGAGCAAATGGGCAAGGACCAAAGGGCTTACACTCAAGAGTAGCCTACAGCCATCCCATTTAGTGTGAACTTTGTTAGCTGATGCTGAGTCACTTCCTACCAGAGCAGTAAATGGCCACTGGGACAATGGTAATGGTTCCCAACAAAATGACAGCCTTAGCAGCAGCAGCAGCCATGAAGTCTGTGCATTCCAACAAAATACTATTTTATTCATAAATTTATAAACTGG
The DNA here is from genome assembly GCF_000737465.1 of Haliaeetus leucocephalus. NCBI lineage: Eukaryota > Metazoa > Chordata > Aves > Accipitriformes > Accipitridae > Haliaeetus > Haliaeetus leucocephalus. Next base: position 1,826,245 of record NW_010972437.1, read on the forward strand.
ATGATAACTCCTAGATAATTTTTTCCTGTGGAATTTGCTTTTTTTGCAACATTGTCACTCAGCTACAGGAACAAAGAGAAATAATTGTTTGAGAAGCATCATGAAGTGTTAATATTTTTTTTTAGTATTTTTATGGCTGAATGGCTCAGAACACAAACTGAGTTACCTGCAAAGTTGAATGTTAGATCTACCGTGCTCTTGCTCATGTACCTTTTGATATTGATGTACCTAGAAGGGCCGTTCTCTTGTTATCGTCCATGACTTTTTCAGATCACATATTATACTGCTCACTATAAGTAAAACCAGACAAAACACAGTCACCAACAAAATTCAATTGGCTTTTATGAAGAAATGAAAGTCAAGTTAATGAACTGTAACATAAAATAAACACAGTTCTTTTCTGGTCATAAAAAGAATGCAAATAATAAGTTCATATGCTTCAGAGTTTTAGTGGGAAAGACTTATTTTCACAGATGATTTGGTCTTTGTCTAAATACATTCTAAAATACAGCCACAAACTTACTGAAGTTCAGGTTACTGACAGCTTCAGAACCACTCAGGAAGAAGAGTAATTCAGTGGCATTCAGGTTGGATAAGTTTACTCAGCTAATGTCAAGGTCATATTCATAACATGGGGTATGGTATTTCTCTTGGCTTTTCATTCTTTTCTTCTGAAAGAAGGCTTAAGTTTCTTAGAGAAAGGAAAGCACCTTATCAGTTCTTTTCATAGCACTAAGTAGCTACTGCTTTTCTTTTTGTTCTCAGATGTTGACCATTTTCACTTTATTGTGCATAAGCAATGACAAAAATGTCACCTTCTTGTTTTCAGAAGTGAAAGGCAGGAGGGGGAAACTCAGCAGTGGTGGCAGAACAGCACTGGCACCCAGTGGCTCAGGATCCTCTTGGCTCAGCATCCCTCTTTACCTGCTTTGCAAAGATAAATTTAAAGGCCATTCACTTTTGTAATTTAGCTACCACAGGCACTTTCAAGCAGGTCCATAAGTATATTTCTGTGGGACTGAGAAGTATATTTCTGTGAGAATGAGGTTACCACAGGAAAGTGATTTCCAGTAGAAAATATCCTTTTTAAAAAATTCCTTTGGGACCAGGGAGAGCAAAGAAAATATTGCATGTCCCAGTGACTGACTTTGGAAACCTCCTCCTTCCGTTCTTGCCCTGCACTGTACCTCTGTCAGCACTTGATGTGTCTTCTCCATAGGTCCACAGGAGATAGGCAGATGCAGTTAAACTTGTATAAACCAATGGACAAAAGTTAAGAAGATTGAACCAGGCTTGCTGTTGCATCACAGGCAAGAGCCTGTTGCTTTTGCTATAGATCAGCTGCTATGAGAATAATTACCTAGGCTTCACAGTGACCGAGAATATTTTTTTTACAGTTCCTGATTTTTCCCTTTCTGTGCTCTTCACCAGCAGTATTTGAACCCCTGATATGCAGAATTTACCTTGTCAGAGAACCATCATTGCCTGATGGGATACTCTTATTACAGCCTTCCCAACACCACCTGGCATTTTACAGCTTGAATTCTGCTCATCCAGTCTAACCACAGATTTAAATAGAAAGAGAAGTGTAATGAAATCAAAAGGCAGCCTTACACTTGTGGCAGCCAGTCCATCCCTTAAAGTGACAAGCTTTACCAAATCAATTTTTCAAAAGTGTGTGGGGGCAGGGCTTTTAACCTCTAATCCACAGATCCTGAAGACTAAATTGACTATGGACCACAAGGTCCACTAAAGCTGACTGACAGTGGGCTTTCATTTACTGTACGTACCTCCCCAGGAAAATAATTAAGGACTCTCAAATGAAAATAAAAACTGAAAACTGCTGGTGCAGGGTAATATTTCAATGTTTGCTTTAGATTTGCTGATCTGACTGGAAACATGCTGCACCTGGAGCCTTTTGTAATACAAAGAAAGTGCAAAAATATTGCCACTTGCTCAGTCTTTCTAAAGCTTTCTCTCTCTTCTTTCCCCCAGCATTTTCTGAGTAAAAGTCCACTGACCCATACCACTTTTCTAATGTTTTGTTCCTGAGTATTTGTCTCTCATCATTCTGGACCCATTTAACTACCTATTCAATCATTAGTGATGTTTTCAGAACAGTGTTTATTGGTGACATTAATCCGAAAGTATGCAGCAGCTTCCCAGCTAGTTACCCGGGAATTCCCTTCTCTGGGATCATCCCTGGATAGCGTATGGCTTTTGAAGGAAGATCAGCTTCATGCCTTCAAGACCAGGGGACAGCACCATGCGCAGGTGGATGGGCATGGGGAATAAGGCAAAGCAGCAGTGCTCTCTCCTGAGCTCCCTCCAGCAAGGGGAGCCCTGAAGGAACAGTGTGCTCCCCTCATGGGGATCCACCAGCTCATGGGAAACCTTCACCTCGCACACCCTTCTCCTCCACTTGGGAAGCCAAGCACAAGGACTGGAACGGTAGCAAAATGCAGCTACTAGCCTCCAAAAGAGAATTAGAAAACTAAAAGTTGATATTGTAGTTTTCAGAGAATAGTGAAACAGATGTTCCACTTTTTGCAGAGATGGCCACAGAGCTGTTATCTTAGTGTGATGCACAGAAGACTCATATCTTTAATTTGCACCTCATTTGCCTTCCAGAAAATGAGTAGCATACTGTAATCATTGGTCAGCACACATCGAAAGCTTCTGTTCTTCAACAGCCACTGAGCATTGGTTGTTATTAGAGCTTGTTATACCTTCATTTCTTTGGAAAGTTTTCACAGATCGATAAATAAATGTCATAAGAGCAGGAGTCCCTGGACATCTGTAAGGATCTCTTCACAATCTGTGGAGCCAGCCATGTCACAGGGTTCATTTCTGGAGAATGACAACATTTTCACTTAAGCTGTGCAGAGAAATTTCAGTCTTTGTACTTGAGCACTGTTAATTGTTTGCACAGTTAATTAAACCATGGGTGAGGTATTCTGTTAAACATCCATGTGTAATGCACATATTGACTGTTTCAAGGTGAATACTTTTCTAAATCATGAGCTATTGAATGTTGACTCACTGTGGTCCATTTTCTCTAATTGGCTTGAAGCTTCTCTCTATTGCTTGTTATGATAGAAGGTATTTTTTTTCCCGACCAAAACATTACTGTCTCTAAATATGAACATCAATGGGTGTTTTGAGAATCATTGTGCAGGAAAGAGACTCTCCTGAGTACACATTTAGGTTGGTAATTGGCTGGTGTTCACCTTCTCTCTGCATTAAACAGCCCATGGGCCTGTGGATGAAAGCCTGGCGGTCTCTAGTGTACCTGTCAGTCATGTTGCAAAAATACAGCAGAGGACTATGTCTTTCATGGGGTCAAGGCATTGCTTTCTTCCAGGACTCTGACTATGTAAGCAAAGGTTTTAGAAAGTTTTTTTTCTATATGAAGTGGCGACCAAATTATATTTTGTTTGGCAAACATCTGCAAGCTCTGCAAGAATTCTCACTGTATAACAGTAGTCATAAGGTTTAATAAGTTATCCTGGCTTCATGTGATGTGATAAATGCTCAGTGATTCCTCAGTCACTTTCAAAACTTGTCATTCCATTCAAAGCCGCCATTCAAAATGTACTTCATACCATAGCATGCATTCAGAGGCAGACTGATGAGGTAAACCAGCTCTCAGGTGGTATTTCCTAACTCATTGTAAGTTCAGAAAGCTACTTATTTGAAGGAATTAATTAAATTCTGTAGCTTGGTAAAATCTCTTGATAATCCAGGCTATGGTTTCAGCTACGTATTTAAAGCAGAGTCAGGGAATTTTTTAGTCCATACTGGATGTCTGTGTATTTGTGTGTGAGTCTGTCCATTGGCCAACATCAGATGTAGGATTATGTATGGGACACCCATTTTTAGCTGAAACAATTAGAAAAGAGACCTGTTTACCTTTAAGGGATTTTATCTTGAGTTGTAATAACAGAAGTAGTGAGATTCAAACCCCAATGGCAATTCAAGACACATAATTTTATAAAAACAGATTCCACTTTATTTCAATGACTTTTTTCCCACCAGCATGAAAAAAAGTTTTTCTCTGTGAATTTAAGAAGCATTTAGAGCATTTAAACCTATCTATTGAATGATAATTGCTGCATTCAAAATTCATGCTGTCTTCATCACACATTAGCAATAAGATGAGAAAGAAAAGAGTGTTTGGACAAGAACAGATACTGCTGGGTACTGCTTAACTGAGACAGCAAGGATGGCAGAATCTGTTGCTGGGGCATACAGTGCATGGGAAAGTAAAGCACTCTCCATGGATTTCCAGTGTTTGTTTTTAATAAGAAGCTGAACTCCTGCTCTCAGGAAAGAGATGCTAGAGTTAGAGCGAGAGAAAAGCAGCAGCCTATGTCTCTGTCCTTCCTTGTTTGTCCTCGAAGTTAAAGTGCTGAAAAAGACTGTTTGGTATAACCTGTTTGTCAGAACATCTTTGGAGCAGTAATCGAATTCCAGAGTTAATTACTAAAGGCAGAACTGGTAGAATTGCACAAGCAAAAAAACTCAATCTGCGAAGTGCTCTGCTTGTTAGGCAAAAAATTAAATTCCTGCCAGGCCATGTTGGGAGATGGGAAGAAGAACTCTCTACAGAGAGTTAAAAGCAAATTCTCTTTCTTTGGCTGCTGCAGGAGGGCAAGGTTATACCTTCACAGACCTCATCTCCATTTTTGCTTCTAAAAGAAAATTATCATTAATGATAAGAGCTCCAGTTGTTTTCTACCCACTTTCAGAAGTATGTTTGGACTTGATAACCAAGTAGGGAGGTGTGGAAATGTCTATCAAGAGATAACAGCTAATAAGCAAAGACAAGATCAAAACAAAACCTGAAATGTACAATTTCTGACTACAGGGGAAGAGTTACGTTGTATTTTTTATCATAGTCTTTGTTTATTAGCTGATAGCTAGTCCTGCTCATTATTTTCCAGAGTGAATAAGTGCAAAGTTTTATTTTATGTCAATGAACTAAACTCTTAATTAACTTTCGTATTTGTCTTAAGTTAAGACTAATGACTCTCAAAGGAATTCCCTACAAATCCTTAAACTTTTTAACAAAGGGGCCAGAGAAAAAGCACCAAGCTTCTTTTGAAAACCAACTTTTCTATTAGAGAACAAAATAAAAAAATAAGCAACTTGAAACTGGGAAACACAGAATATTAATATTCATCATGAAAACAAACTGAAAGAAAAGATAAATCTGTGTTGACTCCAGAGGATTTTTGTTAGCAATTTCACATATATTGGCAAATCACACCAATGATTTCAGCACTTGGTCTCTAAACTGGAGGGAAACTATTGGTGTTTAAAACAAGAGCTCCTCTGAAGTGTAACATACTTTGTTTAATGTTACATACTTATTTTAGTACAAATTATTGTTGAAAATGACTTTAACAGAACATCATCCATTTTTGCAGATTTCTTCTTTTCCTTCCTCCCTCTCATTGTATCTGGTCAGGTTAATGGGTGTCAGGATGGTTTGCCAGGATCAGGGCACTCTGGGTAGAAGAATACAAGGTGTGACAGACAGGTGGAAGTGCCAGAAACAACAATGCATTGTGGTATTGGCCAAAGTAGGTTTTGCACAAAAGTAATTTTATTTCAGCTGTTATATGTAAACTAGTATTGTAGGAAAAGTTTTGGCAGATGTCAGTACATAAATATTGAGTGAAAAAAAGAGGGCCACAATAAGGAATGAGAAGCACAAAATTTTACAAAGGTATAAGACACAGTTGTAAATCCTACAAGTCTGGGGATAGTCTGCACTAGGGTGAAATTAGAAAATTATCCTTGAAGGGTAAGCTAACACCCTTTGTTTCAACTGCTCACAAGAGATCCTTGCTTCAATATGTATCCTTATGATGGTGACAAAACTTGGCTGCAGCTCAGTTAATTTTTTTTTAAGTCGAGTACTGGGTTTTCATTCTGGCTCCTCTGATAGCATGTGTGCTTTCCTGCTCCGTTACTGACTTTGTTGCAAGCAGTCCGCCAAGCAGAATTGATTTATGATACACTTTGCAGCCATCCAGACAGCTTCCAGTGAAGTGACAAAGAAGTTCTGCTGCTGCACCCACCTAATCAATGAAATGCAAAGAAAGAGTAGACAAAACAGAACCCCCGTGTGGAGCTACAGGGGGGCCAAACATCAAGCACAGTTCACAAAATCCACAAAAGTGACATACAGCGGTTTGAGGTATATGACTATAGTATTACTTTTTTGTATTTCCAAGGTAAGAATCTTTCTTTTAAGGAACGAGCAGAGTAAAAGAAAAGCATATATCTAACCACAGATCAATGTGTGGTAATGGACTCAAAATTTAGTCAATGGAGCATTAAAGCCAGCATATGTTAATATACCAGAATAAGCAACAGTTAGCTGTTTTCTCTATCTTTTTCATCAAAACATACTTTAAAGCTGAAAATACTAAAGATACTTAAATAGTTAGGTTTAGTTTGGATCTGCCAAATAGGAATGGTTTGATCTTCCAAAGGACTGAGCAATGTCATTCTGATCCAACAATTTTCTGAAGTGTGTATTTAATTGGAGTGTGAATCAACACTCCAATCCTTGGGACAAGCCACATAATTAGCATGGAACATCAATAAATGTTTTATTAGACTGCAGAATCAAGGGACATGAGAAACTGAAAGGACTTTGCCAGGTCCTTGTCACCCAGGTATCTGCATGAGGATGATACAAAGGCATCAGTTTACTTTAGAAGTATCATCTTTGCTTACTAGAGAGAGATGCACATCAGGATCTAAAATGATGAGCAGTGAAGGCAGCAGAGGCACTTGCAAGGAAACTTCTGTGGTCTCTCAGTTCATGGATGAATTTTTGGAAAATGTTGTACCCATGCACAATGTAAAGCTCATCAAAACTTCCCAAAATTTAACCTCTGATCGATGCACTGGAAGAGACAGACACACTGCTTTCTGTACTGCAAAAATGTAGAAACTTGTCCTATGTCCTCTGATGTGTTTTTTTTTAACCATAATTCAGCTGAGCTGCTAACCTTGACTTCCCTTTGCCTGTGCAATGTGGGACCATCTTGATGTAAGGCCTTTGTATGTGTAGTTTACAGAGCAAATGACTGTGTGAGGTGAAGGCATGAGAGAATTAGGTTCTAAGACAGCATGCCATAAATCTTGCTTTATAGGACAGGATACTCTGGGTCACTAGAATTATCTTGTTATAAAGCCAATGAGATAGAAAAGCAAATAGTGACTCAGTTTTGAAGCACCCCAGTCCCTCGAACAGGTGAAAGAAATTTCTCTAAAATCTGTCAGCCAAAATGCATTCCTCTATGCACAGAAGTGCATCCTTACATGCATGTTTCCCCCACACACAAGCAGTTAACATGTGTGGAGGCATTTGTTGTTCTACTGTATCATTGGGGGAATGCGCCCCATTCCTCCTTCCTCTCTAATGAGATTCTGCTTTGTGACAGATCTTGTCAGAAGCTAATTATAACAAATGTTTGGAAATACTTGCTCCAGAATAACCTTTGGCTCTAAGATGGATCACCCGCGTAAGGCAGGTCCCCTTGCAGAGCCCAGGAAATCAAGTTCTGCTTCAGAACAATGTCTAAAATTCAATAATGGCACTGTGTACTCTGCTGACCAAGTTTGGCAGTTTCTGATTGATTTATTTTCCTCTTCAAACCTTGCCTGTCACGATCGGCTAATTAAAAGTGCAGTAATCTGATATAATCTCTTTCCCACTTGGTGCGGCAGTTGGCTATCTAGCAGAAATAATTGATTTGTAAACTGCCAAACCTCAGACATTTAGACTTGCATTGTCTCCTCTAAACCATGTCTAACAGGCAAAATTTGTCTCCTGATACATCAAATGAGCCACACAACAAAACTAATTCAGCATTCACTACTATGGAAAATCAATAGAATAGAAATAGATAAATTTTAAAATGTAATAAAAGTCTGGAGGAAAAGTAAATAAACATGAATATAGTCTGTTTGTGCAAAGTCAGCAGTGTGTCACCATTTGGCTCCCCTCAGTTTTTCCACTGCTGTTATTAAAGAAGTGATAGTTACCTTGTCACTTCAGGTGAGATTTTCTTTACAGTTCAACTTGCACCTATTTTTTTTTTTTCTTTTTCAAATACAGGTCGAACCCCTGGCTAACATGGGTGGCTTGAAGTGGCTGGTGACCCATGCAATAAATTCTTTCAGTCAAGGAACAATAGCCATCTTGGTTATTTTTTTCTTACATTACAGATACTTCCTTGCTATTAAGGATAGGATATCCTCCCTTAATTATCCTTAATGTAGGCCATTACCTCCTTATTGTAGGACACAAACAGAAATCTGAGTTAGAGGGGATGAAAACGTCTCGCAGAAAGGACAGCATTGGAACAGGTACTGAAATCGTTGTTACAGCACAAAATCTTTCAGCAGAGGTGTCTGCTGCCTTGTGAAGTTTGATTCTTCATTTTCCAACCTGACAACGAGCATAAGTGTCTGCTTTCCTCTAAGTTTATAAATGAAGCAAAAGTAAACCAGGCATGGAAGCGTTTTATGGATCAGGCTATCACAGTCCTTGGAAAGCCATCTGCTCATACAATCATCTTAAGACACATATGAAAGCAGACGAGTTTTGAGTAATAAAGCTGGGGTTTGTACCTCAGAAAGGAAACGTGCTAGAAAACCTGTCGTTATATCTAAAATAGGAGTAATACATCTGTTTCTTTGCGGGTTTTGCCCTTTTTTGTCACTGCAAAATATTTTCCTTTACATCTTTAGGCTCACTAATAAATCAATATTTAAAAATTAACTTATACTGAAATGAAAAGGAATGTATTCCTCTGCAAAGAGACCACAAACCCTACCACCACAGGGCACGGCACAGCACAGCAGCCCCAACCCGTCATTTTTAAAGCAGAGCGAGCAGCGCCTTAGGGCACAGTTTTCCTGCGGCAGCTTCAAACTCTGCTAGCAATGTCCTGAACAAGTTTATTTTTCTCCTCCCAGTTCTCATACCAGGAGGATTAGATCACACCAGGTTGCACTACTGGCTTCTGTGTTTGAGTAAATAGCAATTCTCATACAGTGTGTTTGCTCTGTTTTGCTTCCTGTCAGAAGTAAACACAGTTTACTAATCTGTGCTACTCCAGGTCCCAGACGTCTTTCTCTCCCTTTACAAACACATGCAAACGTTCACATACAAATGCATAAATACATATATTTGGTTTGAATATTTACACAAACTTTGTGTGTGTTGTATGTATAAATATAATGAGTGTAGATATTCAAACTGAATATGTATATATTTATGTATTTGCATGCAAGTATATATATACAGTACATATATCTATTTCTGTATATTACATAGATATGTGTGTAATGTGTGCACATACATACACACTCTGAATTTCAACTGTATTGTTATTTAAAACTCTGGGTCCTATGCACAGCAGTTTGTTTTTTGCCTATTTATATCCCATACTCTTATTTTCTGTGAGTATTCTCTAGTTTTGTGTATGTCGTGGTTTAACCCCAGCCAGCAACTAAGCACCACGCAGCCGCTCACTCACTCCCCCCCCATCCAGTGGGATGGGGGAGAAAATCAGGAAAAGAAGTAAAACTCCTGGGTTGAGATAAGAACGATTTAATAGAACAGAAAAGAAGAGACTAATAATGATAATGATAACACTAATAAAACGACAACAGTAGTAATAAAAGGATTGGAATGTACAAATGATGCGCAGGGCAATTGCTCACCACCCACCGACCGACACCCAGCCAGTCCTCGAGCGGCGATTCACTGCCCCCCCACTTCCCAGTTCCTAAACTAGATGGGACGGCACATGGTATGGAATACACTGTTTGCCAGTTTGGTTCAGTTTCCCTGGCTGGTCATTAGAAGCTGAAAAATCCTTGACTGTAGTCTAAACACTGCTGAGCAACAACTGAAAACATCAGTGTTATCAACATTCTTCACATACTGAACTCAAAACATAGCACTGTACCAGCTACTAGGAAGACAGCTAACTACATCCCAGCTGAAACCAGGACAGTGTATGACAGCAGTTAAAGCTCTACAAGTAGTATTTTAAGTCTGAAAAAATTTTATGAGTTCAATGGTGCACCTGATAAGGGATTTGAATCTAAGAGATCCACATCATTAAAAGATTTAACTCTGATCTAGTAGACTTGAATGTCCACCTTGCCTTTTAAGTGCAATAAAATCTGGGTAGCTAAAGCCTATGGATGGTTTTGAGATGTTCAGACTTACAATGTATATTTAATTAAATACATATTTTATACTGTATGCAAGCTATATACAAAGAAGTATTTCAAGCTTGTGGTAAAAATCTAAGAAAGCTTGTCTAGACTTCCCCAAAAGATGTCCTCTCTCCCCAAATATCTGAATAAACTCTCAAGTTCCACCTTAAATAAATTGCAAAACCCTAGAGACTTAAATGTAACATTTGATTTTTTCCCTTTTTTGCAGTCAAGCATCTATTTCAGCTGCAGATTCCATTTGGCTACTTTTTTCCTTTTAACCTGTATGATTTTCCATCAAATCAATGTTTTCCAGTTTTAGGGATTGGAGCCCCAACACCACCCTTGTTTCTCCTGGCTCCCAGTCCCTGATCCCAGGCTGGGTAGTTAAGATGAACCTTAGGGAGGTTTCAGGGCAGAGCTGGTGGCTTGGCTCTGGTGTGGGGTTCCCAGAAAGCCTCTGCAGTTCCCCAGGGCTCATGGGGGTCACCTCCCCTGAGGGACCCCACCACCCCCCCTGGCTCTCAGGGCTGGGAAGATCCTAGAGAAGCCTAAAGGAAGGCCTCAAAAAAAGGCCGTAGCCTGGAATAGAGGGCACGTGGCAGGTCTTGTCTGGCAGCCGTAACAGGAGCTTGTTGGCAAAACAAAAGGGACGAGGAATCAGGGCAGGCACCTACCCAAACCAGGTGAGATTAGGCAAATCTTTGTAAAATCCAACATGTTTCCAGCAAAACTATGAATGAGCCTAAAAACATTCCCAGATGAAAAAATACTAAACTATTTTTTTTTCCAAATCCTTAGTACATGAAATTTAAAACAAGAACACAAATTACAGTGAGAAACAAAAGTCATCAATCACTCATCTTCAGCCTGTTATCAGTTTGACTAATTCCAACCAGAGCAGGGTCCAGACAGCCTCCTTTCATTACCTTGTCACAGGCCTTGTCTCAATGCCTGTCTTTGTCACAGCTTGCCCATCGTTTCACCACCACAGTCCCAGCACTTCCCAATTCAGCCCAAGGAGAGTTCAGCAATGCACAGACAGAGCAAGCTTTTAGAAGTGATTTGAATTTGGAGAGCTTTAATGCACAGAGGTCTGGGGGTACACCAGGCATACAGATGTGTGCATGTAGAAATGTATGAGAGTAGGATGTCAAAGCTCAGTCAAAATAACTGGCAATCATCATCAATACAGTATTTTGCCCATTTTTTTATGTAGGCTATAATGATTTTATACGATATATGAAAGTGAAATTTTTTTGGTTAAGGAATCTTGAAGTGGAAGCATTAACTATTAAAAAACCTAGTCTCAGATTTCTCTCTATTCTGTATTTCTGATTAGAGGTGTATTATCTTCTGGGCAAAATAAATTAACCCTTTGCCCCGCCTTGAGAGATGAATAATGTACAATTTTTCCATGTTATCCTACAGCCAAAAAACCCCCCAAAATATTGGTATTTCTGTATATTTAACTATGCAATAAAGTATCAAAATCTGAATAATGTTTTAATAAAAATAAAAATATAGAATTACCACTAAAATAAAAAAGCATAAATGATCCCTAATTGTCATATATCCTCCCCATATACAATGAGGAGGACAGCATTATTTCCAGCATAGCCTAAATTATGTTCCTGAGTCAAGCCAAATGACATTGAGGAATTAATTACAGAGGCATTCAAAGTGACTAAACAAAGATTTCCTGAAGGACTACTATGGATTAATCATGACATCTCAAGGTGCTACCCTTAATAGGATTTCCAAAGATTTGATCTATGAGTAAATTTTGTACTCATGAATATCACGTGAATCTGGATGTATTTTCCCATTACAGCTGTAACTGCAGAGACTTACCTAGTTTTTACGTTGTTAGTGAGTATGAATGTCTGTTGGTAATTTTAAAGACCTACCATTTATTCAATAAATAGTGAAGATTTTCACCCTGAAAGCTGAAATTACACTACCTGGAGATTTCTATATAGATATAAGCCATATATAATAGGACATGCTTTTCTGAATGAAAGAACGGAATTGTATGAAGATTTACTCCTCTGGAAAGTAAGTCTCCCTAACATTGGTTATCAGGTTATTTGCTATGCAGCTACATAACTATTTTATCAATATAGTTTGCATAAATAATCAGTGGTATATGTAATCTTTGGGAATTAATTGAGCCCTGTGATAGAAATGAAAAAGAGAGATTTTCAAAACTTTGTTGTGGCTTCCCATTGAGAAAGAAGAGTACTCTACTACGTAATAAAAGCATTTTTCACATATAAGCATTAATGTAAAATAGGCTACTTTAAAGAGGAACCTACGAATATTAAGAAAGATTTTCACTAATCAAAAAATACTGTGATGACTTGAAATCCATTACTAAAGCAAAACATTATAAAGTGAAAAATATTCACAAATCTAAATGAACACATTTACGAGTGTAGTGGTTTAACCCCAGCTGGCAACTAAGCACTACACAACCTCTCGCTCACTTTCTCCCGGTGGGATGGGGGAGAGAATTGGAAGAGTTAAAGTGAGAAAGCTCATGGGTTGAGGTAAAGACAGTTTAATAGGTAAAGCAAAAGCTGCGCAAGCACAAGCAAACCAAAGCAAGGAATTCATTCACCACTTCCCATCAGCAGGCAGGTGTTCAGCCATCCCCAGGAAAGCAGGGCTCCATCACGCATAAAGATTACTTGGGAAGACAAACGCCATCACTCCAAACGTCCGCCTTAAGAAATAAAGAGGGAAAGAATACGCCTGATGTTTTGTTCATTTTTTTGATTGCTTTTTAAAGTAATTAACTTTTCACAAATTATTTTTGCATTTTTTGATCATTTTCACATATACACAATACAATCTGAACATGATTTATAGATTTAACTGTGATAATTGTATTTTACTGAGAGAAAGACCTCAGTCTTGCAAATGTGATTTATTTTCAGCAAATAAAATAATCTTATCTTCATAAATCAATGCCTATCAAAATGAACTTTAATTTTGATTCAGTTGCAATATGGTTTGAGTTTTGTGTGGGTTTTTTTATCCCAAGTTATCATAACTTTACAGCTCATGGTAAAGGGACATGGCTGCTGCTGCTGCTGTGTCATAGACAAACAACTGCAGATCAGCTATTTCTCTGCTCTAAACTGCTGATGTCCCACATTGCTTCAGGCGTGTTTCAATGCGTAATACCACACTAACCTTATTTGAATTACTGATTCCTTGGTCTGGCAGCCAAACTGAGGCATATTATCCATCAATTTGGGGCAGAATGAGTCTCCATTTTTAAGGCTCAGTTCTTCCCATGAGTGCAGGTGCCAGAGTATTTTCAAAAGGCTTTTATGCACATTGCAAACAGGATCATCAAGATGTATGTCTGACCCATAAAAGTACGTAAACACAAAATGCCTACTGGTTTAAATATGAGATATGGCCTATGCATTTTTGTTAACATGATCCTCAGATTAACAGTTAATCCTCAATTAATCCTCAGTTTTACTTAAGTCTATCAGTTTTACTGACTGTGACCAGAACTTTAAATTAAGGGTGTTCATCCCTGGTTTTACTCCCAAAGATGAGCATTAGACATCAGGAAAAATTACTGCAAAACTAAAGCCTTAGTTTTTTGGAGTTTGGGATGAGCTAGTTTTTCATGTGGGATAGGAGTTGGCAGGTCTGGAGGCAAAATCATAAAATGCATCAGACAGTTGCTATAAATTAATAGAAATTCACTGAAGATAACACAGTGAAGCTACTTTGTCATATTTGAGGGCCTGGTAACAAATGTTTGCATTTTGGATAAGAAGAATTAAAGAGATAAATAGTTAAATATTTGCATATTTATATATGTGTGTACATGAAGATATAGATAGATCAAAACAGATTATAAAAACAAATGTACATTCACACTAACAGAAAATAGCTAAAAGCCAGTGTTTCAACATTCCTGCTTTTTCATTTCATACTTCCAACATCAACCATATACCCTTTATAAAAGTAAGAAAAAATTAAATATAAATGGAAAATACTCACTCATAAAGCCATATCTTTAAAATCTATCATTAAGTCCAAAAAAGAGCAGCTTCAAACCATGGTTCTTTGGTTTGTATTTCACCAGACATTGGGAAAAACTCTCAAAAAAAATGAGGATTACACTTTTATAAAACACACCTTCTAATAATGAATGCTTGCACACTCCATAACCCAACACAGTAATCACATATCCCTTCTTCAGAAAGCATATAGAAAAGAGCTGACAGGTACAGTGGAAAAAAAAATAACAAAGTGTCTTTCTACAACTAAACCAAAACCACCTTTTGTCTCCACAAACATTTTAAAATAGCTGAGAATAAAAGGCAAGCATCCTCTGCACAGGGTGGTGCCTTCATGCAGTGAACAGACCCACTGACAAGAATTCCCCCAGGATTTCTTACAGCACCCTCAAAGGCATCTCCAGCATTTCTCTGAATTTGCCAGCAAAGAGATAATGTGTACATGCAGGCACACAGGTGCTTTTCCATATCCTTTCAGGGTGGCCAAGTATAATACTATGTCCCACAGTCCATCATCACCAGCCAGCTGGAAATTAGCATCCTTTTTGCACTATTAGTGCCCTCCGCCGTTCCGTGTATCATCAGCCTACTTCCTTTGAATGACTTTTATTGATATTTCAAGCTACGATCATCTGATAATCAAATCCGTACTGAAATGGGTAAAGCATGTTCCTACAGTCTATCCCACCTGCTCTGGTCTGGAGTCGGTCAGACCCCACAGAAGGACAGCCTCAGAGTGATCCAGCCATTTGCAAAGGAAAGGCACACCGAGGCCCTTGGATTACTTTAGGCACCATGATGCTCAAATGAATATTCAACAGAGCCAGCTCCCTTCCCTCAGTCCTGTGCTCTGTAGTCTGCTAACACATACTAATATTAAATTGTGAGAAAAAACATTCTCCCATAGTTTGCCCTCATTTTTTTAATTACACACTTTTGAAAAGGTGTTGAAGAGGTGCTAATCTGAGCAATTATTTTTTATTGTGGACTATTGTCAAACCAAGCACTGTAGAGAAGGAAAACACTAGCCAGTTATACCCTATTTTTTACTTCTTCCTTATTAAAAATCTTTAAGTACTATGAGGAAAGACTATTTTTTATTTACTATAATTGCTTTTGAATTTTTTTATGTGTTACATTTTAGGATGTTATTTCTACAACATATATATCAGGGCCATTCCAATAATCTCAAGTTTCAGTGAATGGGAAATATCAGGCCCAGATGTGGTCAATGCATGGGGTCCTGGTGTGGGACTCCATCCTTAAACCCCCACTCTGATAAAATCTTTTTCTTAAGCAGAAGAAGATTCTGTTGTGGTTATGTGTCCTGGTTTCAGCTGGGATAGAGTTGATCGTCTTCCTAGTAGCTGGTACAGTGCTATGTTTTGAGTTCAGTAGGAGAAGAAAGTTGATAACACACTGATGTTTTCAGTGGTTGCTAAGTAGTGTATAGTCTAAAGTCAAGGATTTTTCAGCTTCTCATACCCAACCTGTGAGAAAGCTGGAGGGGCACAAGAAGTTGGCACAGGACACAGCCAGGGCAGCTGACCCAAAGTGGCCAACGAGGTATTCCATACCATATGACATCACAGCCAGTATATAAACTGGGGGGGGATCGCCACTCAGGGACTAACTGGGCGTTGATCGGTGGGTGGTGAGCAATTGCATTGTGCATCATTTGTACATTCCAATCCTTTTGGTATTACTGTTGTAATTCCATTAGAGTTATCATTATCATTATTAGTTTCTTCCTTTCTGTTCTATTACACCGTTCTTATCTCAACCCATGAGTTTTACTTCTTTTCCCGATTTTCTCCCCCATCCCACTGGGTGGGTGGGGAGTGAGTGAGTGGCTGCATGGTGCTTAGTTGCTGGCTGGGGTTAAACCACGACATTATAGTATACAAAAGAGATAAGATATGATAGATATATATATTAAAATTAAAAAAAAACACCAGAAGGTCCTTACCTAACAAAATCAAGAAACAACAAAAGGACTCAAGAAAAGACACGAGATTTTGCACTCCCCTGCAGCAGTGCCTAAAATCAGATCAATCTCACATAACTCTAGTTTTGCCTGTTTCTAGTAGATGTTAAGTAAATTTGTTGTATGCTGCAGCTTCAGTAGGGAAGGAACATGCCGGTCAGCTGGTGACAGTGTGCCACTGTCTGCACTTTGAACCTCAGAAAATAGTGGAACAGCTGTGCAGCTGTGCAACCCCCATGTAGGCATCTCCATGCCTGCTCAGTCTCAAAACTCCTTTTAGGAGCCCTTTAGGTGCATAGGAAATTTGCCAGCAGTGACCTACTCTAGGGCATACATTATAGCTGAGGACCTGGTGGGATTTGTTTCCCTCCTACAAAAGCACAGGAGCTCTGGTGGAGCCTAAGCACGTTTTGCTAGTGCCTGAAACATGCTAGACTTCATATTTTTAACCTCTTTCTATAGTGCACCGGAAGGTTTGCAGGCTAAGTTTCTCAGCCTGGCAGTGTGCTTGGACGTGGTGCTCAATGCGAGGACAGTGCTGCTGCGCTCACACGGCAGGAGTTAACCTGCTCCTGGCCCAGGTGGTAGCAATGGGGAGACCTGGGTGGGGAGGGCCAGGGGAGCTCCCTCCCCAAAGGTCCTGGGTGCCGAGCTGCCCCAGGCTCAGGCTGCCAGTGCCCTCTCTGCGTGGCTGTCTTGGGGATGGAGGTAGGTCTGAGCTTCTGAAAGAGAAATTGTCGGAAGGGAGTTTGGGGGGAAATGATGAAGGGGCATTAGCAGTCCTGGTGCAAGTGCAAGAGGGTGATGCAGGTTGCTTCTCCTCAGGTAAGTGGATGGTGTTAGTTACTGGTGGATAGTCTTACTATAAATGACAGACTAATGTACCTAATGGTACCTCTTAACAGTATCTCAAGACTTGTAGGAGAAGGTCTGGAGATGTAGGGAGTCAGATGCTCGTGTAGGATCTGTGATCTGCTCTTCTGTAGCAATGGTGAGGACCTTGGGCTTGGATTGTTTGTTTGTTTTCCTAGCTGAGTGAACTGAATTTGAACACATAAGGAAAACTACAGGTTTAGGCTTTCCTTTTGTGCTGAAGGAGAAAGCTACTCTTCGTGTTACTATCTAAACAATCTTTTTGGTTAATTGTCTAAGTGCTTTTTACTTCGTTTAACACAACCAGCTTGCAAAATGTTGGTCATTTGTGCTCTTTATGACTTTGTGTGGGCAAAACCAGCAAAATTATATAGATGAAGATTTCAATGAACGGAAATAATCAGGGGCTTTGATTATGTCCTAGGAATTTGTGTGGTTAGTGCTTTATTGACTCGTTTGCTTTTGAGAATTGGCTATTGATGAAAGGTTAGCATTGGGGTAGCTCAGTAACTGTTGCTAAGCAATTAATTTCACCTGGAAAAAAGCAAACAATGAACTGTTTTAATTAAGATACTGTATTTGAAAGCAGATTTATTGACGGTTTGTCTCAACTATGTATTTCATTACCTAAATACTGCTGATAAGCCATGCTTAGTTGGTTCTGAAAGATCCTTTACCTGAGTGTGATTATGTTTGCTGACACAGCTGATGTGTTTTCCTTTGGGCAGCCCTGCAATAAACATCTAGATTCTTCTATCACTTGAATAAGTAGCTGCTGAAAAGAAGAATTTTGAGTATGGCCAGCTTTTTGAGGTTTTGTAATGTACACTTACCACTTCAGCGTGTGAAGTATCGAAGCATTGCTATTCACTCTGTCTTCTGTAGCTCAGTGAGGTCTAAAGCTTGCATTTCTTCTGTGCACCCCTCACTGCTGCTTGATGATCCCAATTTATGTAGCAGGATTAAAATACGTTAATGTTGCTTCCGGTCATGCATGTATTTTAGGAAAAACTGGCTTAATTCATATCTTCATTTCTGGGCAGAATGGCCCTAGAATGGTTCTCCCAAAAACAGAGTTTAAAGAGACAGCTCTAATTTTCAGAAAACCTTATTGTTTTGGGGAGCAGTAACATTTTTATTGAGCTTCTTTTCTCTCTTCCAACACTGTAAAGGAGATGGCAACTTGTACTATTGGGGCATAGTACAAGCGACACTTGCACTTAGACTAGAAACTTAGGAGATTCCATCTATGCTCTGTGTGTATACACAGTATACTGAAGATAATGAACAGGTTGTCTCTGAATAACATGAGGATTTTTCCCTTTGAAGTAGTACAAAGCCCTGTGTATTCTGTGAGCCAAGAGTCAATATGACTTCAGTGCTTAGCCCTGTCCTTTGCTATGGGAATGTGTTCCCAGAAAAGTGTTTCCATTCAATAGATCTGCTGCTTTTCTCAGATACCCATGTGAATGTCTTGGTCTTTTCAGTAAAATCTGAACTAGTTATTCCTGGACACGTGCTGAGGTGTCACTTGCTCAGTTTCTCAGCAAGATGGTACATTTTTTCAGTTTAGAAAGCCTTAAATTCTTATTGCAGCTTCTTCAATAGAAATTGTATGGAAACCGATCTTACTCTGTAAAAAGCATACCTGGAAAAATAAATTTGGTTTGTTAGAATCTCTGCTAAAATAAAATGGTGCTAACAAAGCAAAACTTTGTAACAGCTCTGGGATAATGTAACCTTGTGGAGGTGGAGGGCAGAACAGGCAAGAAAGAACTGTAAAATTTCTGGTTTAATACATTATGGTGAATCAAGGTCAAACCATTTTGATTTGGGTTATTTGTAATAGCAACACCAACAACGATGATACTTCTGCACTTTTTACACTTCTGAAATCTGTAATACTAAAACACATTCCTTTACATCTGTGAAAATTAAACTGAGCCTAGCATATGCATCAAATATCAGTGCCTTGTGGTTGTTCTCAGCTTGGTGCATGAAGGGGAAAAATTCAGCCAAAGAATAAGTTGCTCCAAACAAAGACTGCTGTTGTTGTTTTTTTTAAAACTATGGTGAATAATTCTGGCTATGATATGAATTTTTGAAATTGCCTACGTGGTGAGGAACATCCCATCGCCTTTTCTAAATTTTTTTTCTAAGGGAGATAAAAGTTTTGTTCTCCTTTCAAAGTTACCTTTCTGAATTATGAATGTCTTTTGTTTACATCTTCCCTCCCCCCTCTGCCCTGGCAGGGTCCTCTCCCATTCCTGTCCTTGCTCTTAGTAATATATACTCATCCTCAGTGAGAATACTTAGTTTCTTGTTTAATTTTACTCTTGTACCAAGACACTGATCTGCCACTGGAATGTTCTAAAATAGCCTTCTCCCAACTTCTGCATTAATCGGCTTTTCTTCACAATGGAACATTTAGCAACATCAAATAATAGTTTCAGATACGCTTTCATACTAAAAAGCTCCCATACTGAGCTACTAATTCATAATTTTAATGTCTCATTTGGTTGTTACTATATATATTCTATTTGTGGTACTATGACATGTTATTTAACGTAGTTATGCATTTTGTGAATGTTTTAAGAATAGAAAAAAAATATTTTTATATAGTAACTATTTAAAATAAAAATAACTTTATTTACATACCCCTTTGGGAGATTGAGGTGACAAGTATTTCCCAGAAAGCTTGCCCATGGGCCAAACAGTAAAATTATTATCATTCTCACCACTGAGATCATCTATATGTATATTTTCAATTAATATGTAAGTATTCTTAACATGACTTATGCATGTTCAATTATGATTGGAAGAAAGGGAACAAATATATAAACATAAGGAAGCAAATACTTCATTAAAAGGAGAGTAAACATACATCTCTAACCTGACTTCCACTATTCAGGCTGCTTCCTTTATCTCATCTCGTTTAATTTCATTGTAGTCATGATTTCTTAGTGCAAAACCCAAGTGGAGTCAAATGTGGACACAAGTGTTAATTACTCCCATATTACTAGAATGCTCTGGATTGTTTCATTATGACATTGTTGACTACATATATTTTAGCAAATCTGAGTTTCTTTAAAAACGTGTAACTAGTTCTGATCCATATCTTCCTATAAATTATTTCTCTCTCATTACTTCAGTTGACTTTATTTTTAAGTTTTTTAAATCTAGGATTTTAACTGAATAGTAATATGCTGTTAGGCAATTCTTAGCAGAGGGATTCCTTTTGTTGACTTATAGTTCAGTTGTGCCATTTATGTAAGAACATAGGGGTTATCTTAAAAAAAAATAAATAAATCAGCCTGCCAGTGTATCTTTCCTTCACATATTTTGCTTCTGCAATAGCTAACCTATAAGTTGTTTTCTAATGAGGTGGCTTAAAAGAAATGAAACTTCTGGAGAAGCTCTCAAAAAATGTGAGTTTATTTCTGTTGCACCTCAATAGCAGGCTGCCCTTCACTGCTGTTGCCAGCATGCGAGGGGCAGCCCGCTCCCATGGTCCCATAGGGTGTTCTGCCCAGATGCAGGGTGGTCAGGCTGCGTGCAATGCCAGGAAATTTTCCATGCTACCTGGTGTGGGTCCACGCCAGTCGCCATCCATCAGGGGCTGGTGGTAGCTGTGGACAACAACGGGTGAGCTGACAGCCCTACGTCCTGATTCGGGAGAGGGGTGTTACTGTTGCACCCTGCTGCTTATCTCTGTGTTTCTGTTTGTGTATGTAGATTCCGGGTACTGAGACAGCTGGCTCCAGCCTGCCATCTAGATTTTTGCTGAAGTTTAGAGGAAGGAATGGAAAGAGGGTTCTAGGTTAAGATGTATATGGAGGAGGGTAGAGAAGGTGGGGGGAGAAACTAAAGGTAGCTGCAGCTAATAATTTTCCTTTAGAAAGGCTTAATTTGGTCTCTGAACATGACCTAATCTCACCATTGATAGCATTTCTTCTAGTTTTTCAAAACTTGATGAGAAAGGTGTTATCAGTAGTGCTGTGGACAGGAAGAAGAATCGCAGTCTTGATCAAAAGCCAATTTTAACATTGTAAAGCAAAATGCTATGACTAAAGCAAACTTTGAGGATTAAATTTATATAAATATGGAATGTGACAATGCAGAACGCAGTCATTTCTTCAGCTGCTGACTTCATTGTCTGAGCCTTTGTCATATACCAAAGTCCTTTTTTGCACCTAGCAAAGAACTAGTCACAGCAGACGGAACAAATTGCTGCTTTCACAAGCTTGAAACTTTCAGTCACTGTGGGAAGAAAGTTCGTACTAGAAGAACATGCAAAATTGCAAAATGTACTTATGTGTTAGTGAGATACATAGTACTTTTCATTAGATAAATTAAGATTATATTGGAGGTTAATTTTGGCTGAACTTTTGATGTATAATAATTCAAACTGTTGAAACCAGCTCTTCAGTCCTGGAGTGCTTATCTCTTGGTGTCATTACCTCAAGCCTGATTGAAAGTCCATCATAATGATTTCCCAAATTGCCACTGTTATTTGAGAAATGTACTTCTAGAGAGCTAAGCATACCAGTAATTGTTTAAATATAATAACTAACAATATCTTAAATATACCAAAGAGAAACCATACAGTTATGAGCTACATGAAAAACATTTTACATTAACTTTTCTTCTGTCTTTTCTTTTTTGTTGGAGTAGAGGAAAAAGAACAACTGGAAGGGTTTAATGTGCTGCAAAGTTTTAATCCTTTCAAAACATTAATGAGCAGAACCATTCCAGAATAAATTCACTAACTTCATAAGGAAATTTCAGTTGTGGTTCGGGTTTGTCACTTCAAGGTGGAACTTCTCCATGGCTCCTGAGTTTTTAACCTGTGAGGATTGTGCACTTCATCTTTATTTACAACAGAAAGGGCACCACAATCAACAACAACTTTTTTTGAATCAAAGCTGGATTTTTAATTTTTTTTCTGGTCAGTGCCCATCAAAGTACATGCAAGCTCTTTCTGAACTAAGCTGCTTGTTTGCAATGTATTTTAGTCTAAGAAAAATTGTATTAACTAAGAATTCTTAAACCTTGTTTTCATTGTTCAGAGAAATAAAAAATAAAATTGTCAGCAGTTAGTGTTGGTAATTTTCTTCAGTCTGTATCAGAGTCTGTATCATTTTTATACCACAGGAGTAGAAATTAAAAGTACCTTTTTCTGAAGAGTGAACATGAGGCAGCTTCAGTATCTGGCCTTATTTTGGACACTGTATCTTAATGTGAGGAGTGGAGTACTTTGAGTGCAAATGATTTTGTAGGGTGATTAGCTGCCTTTTATCTTCCTGGTCAAAAAACAACTCGGTGACATAATGACAGAAGGCAAGCACCTACCATGCAGAAAATAGACATTGTTTAAAGAAGTCAACAAACGCGGTGTTCATCACTCAACACTGAAGCAAGCAAACAAGCTTCTAATCATAGAAGGGACTAAATAGCAATAAAAATCAGACATTATACTGCTAACAGTCTGCAGTATTTTTGACTCAGACGTGCTGTAATGATCTTTCACACTGTTTTGCTTTTAAACTATAGCGGTTTAATTTTTATAAGCCTTGCCTGTGTCTCAGTTCTTGGCCTGTTCTCTTATCTTCTAGCCAATACTGTAATTTCACTTAATAGTCCAGTCATTTATGGTTTTGCTCATGTGGCTGTCTCGGGATGTCTGATGACAATTTGTGCATATTCAGAGTGAACTCCCTGAAAAATCTTTATTGACTACAAAGAAGAGGTTTCTTTTGTTTAAATAGCAAGCTTCAATCCAGGCTTTGAACGAAAGTTACTGTGAAGTTACCACTGACTACTTGAACTTGTAATTTTCCCTTAGAAGTTGCTCTGTAATGGAGCTGATACAGGACTAAAAGCACCCCTGATCCTATTTATTACTATGTGCTGACTTTTCAGTCTTCTTTACATCAGTCTGTGCTACTAGCTTATTAATTTTTACAGCTACCTTGAGAGCCCATGTAGCCACTTTGATGCCTAGATTTGGCTTAGTCTGAAATGACCTTGTGCATTAATCTGTGTTCTGCAATTGTATTCTTTGTTTCTTCATTCCTAAAGTCTGGGAACCACTTACTATTTTGGACCTCTTCTTACCTTATTTACTTCATAATGTTTTCTACATTTCAGGCTTGAGAAGCAATTTTAATCTGCTAAGGGTTTGTGTACCAGACTTTTTGCATGGAGAGTGGCCTTCGGGAATACTCCTCACTGCTGCTTCTTCCTGTTGAATTTCAGATTCCTCCTGTGCATTTTTCAAATTGTTAGTGACCTGGTAACTGAGAGGTAGCAAGGATTACTCATTTTATTTTGTCACTGTTTTGAATGCTTTTTCATTGTAGTCAAATTGTCCATGGCAAACTCATGTTACTATATGATCCTCTTGTCTTGGTCCCTTAAAATTACTCTGGGTTTTTTTTGTTTGTTTGTGGGGCTTTTTTGTGGGTTGTTTGTTTAGGGGGGTTGTGTGTGGTCTTTTCTTTTATTTTCTTTTTTTTTGGGGGGGGGGGGTGAGGGGGTCCTGTATGCACCCGTAGGTGAAGGGACAACATTGCCTTAATGTTGTAATGTTGCCTTAATATGTTTTAAGAACATGTAAGGCTATTGAGCATGATACAGAACTGAGTCTACTTTAGACAATGGATAAAAATGAAAGGCAGACATGCTTTTGTACCTGGTCATCTGTAACTGAATTTGTTTGCGATAGCTGTGCTGAAAATGGGAGTAAGATGTCAGTCCCAGCACCACAGCTTATGAGGATGATGTGAGTTGTGCAGCCCTATTAAAAAGCAGGAAATTGGTTTCTTAAGCAAGAACTGAAAGTTGTAAGCATGGTGGGTTTACCAAATTAGGAAAAGAGAATAAGATGTCAACTTTACTATCCCATTCATAGCAACAGTATTACATGTTCATGAATTTTAAGTTTTTCCCTCTTCAAAGGACCACTGAAATGTACTAGCACATTATATTCAATGTTCAGTCTTGATTTTGATCCTGATCAAAAGGATACACTTAAAGTATTTTGACATCTAATCCTTTTTCCTCACTTTGATCATTTCAGACTGAGGTGCAAGTAACCACTTCCACTACCTGTGTTAGCCAAGAATGAAAAGCGTCTTATCTGCAGATAATGGATGCTGCTGCTTGGAACTTCATCCCCTTGATATTCTAGTGTAAAAGATGTCTCTATCCTTTTGCCTGCAGTTTTCAGCACTGCTGCACAGTATCATGGGAAAAAAGTACTTAAAAAAAATAAATCTATTAAATAATAATATGGGGGCAACTGATGTGAAACCATCACAGGGTATGTGTGAATTCTATGCAATACAATGTGAATGAGTCCCTAGAGAGTAATAGAAGGTTAAAACAAACAGGCACTTTATTTTTGTAATATAAAATTTCTCATGAGATGCTATCATTAGGCAGATCATTACAGACTCTTTTCTTCTTTTATCATAAAATAGAACTGGTGTTTACTGGGGCTGATATCTTACACAATGAACTATAAAAGAAGGATTTATGGAGGCAGCAGAAGCCAAATAAAAGTTGTTTTGTGGTATTGAGTGCTATAGATGGGCTCCAGAAACTAATGAGCAGAGGTCTCACTAGAGTTCCCTCAGGTGTTAGAGATTAGCCAAGAAGGTCCTAACCATTCTGTTGTAGTGATCTGCTTTTGTCACCAGGTTACTTTGAGAAGATAGCTCTTGCAGTTGTGCCACTATGTTGGCCTCAAAGCTGTAACAGTTAAACTGTGACCCAAAATACTTACCTGATAAATCCCGTTGTAAATTTGAGAACAATAAATGCTGGGGAAGGACATTTCCTGGCTTTGTTTCCTCCTCTTTAATGTGCTTTTAAAAATTCAAAAGAACTGATTTATACTCAGTTCTGTCAAGAAATGTTGGTGTGTAGGGTTAAGTACATGAAAATAGTACCATTTTGCATCCATAAAATATCACCAGTTTCATAAGGTTTTTTGTTTTAATTCTACCTTGCCTCAGATCTCTTCACCTTCCTCAGACCATGTTATTAAGCTTCTTTTGAGAGGATCAGTGAGGAGGTTGTATTTTTTTTCAGGGGCATGTACAGAAGTGTGGAGAAAGATTAGTATCAAAACTAAGGAATCCCCCACTATTCAGATCTCAACCACAGCTGTGAGCAACTGGTTCCAGCCATCTTTCCCAGTCTTTGTTGTTTATTGCCTTCTTTCTTTTCTCTACCACCAGCTTTTCCCCACTCCTTGCCCTCATTCTGTCTTGCTTTTCCCTGCTGAAGTCCTGCTCTTCCTCCCAAGCTGGACCTCTGTTGGAGGGGTGGGAAATGCTAAGGAGAAATTGCTTACAATCTTGCTAATGAGTGGCATTTCAGCTGATATGAGTGACAACAGGGCAAAATGAATCACTGTCACTGCAGATGAATGGTACCTGGCAGATCTGGAATAGCTGCTTTGTGTCTGGGTCCTTCTCATGGTTTACATCTCAGTTTTGCTTCTGGTCCGGTCCATGGCAGGTGCTGAAAAA
Organism: Haliaeetus leucocephalus; assembly: GCF_000737465.1. Lineage (NCBI taxonomy): Eukaryota > Metazoa > Chordata > Aves > Accipitriformes > Accipitridae > Haliaeetus > Haliaeetus leucocephalus. The sequence continues at coordinate 1,851,957 of NW_010972437.1, forward strand.
GCTCACAATGGCTTTGTGGAGCAAGTAAGTCTGTGCATAATGCATGTAATGCTGTCAAGAGTTTTGTGGGACTTGCACTGCTTTTTGTGTTTTATGGACAGCAGGGCTGAAAAAGAAACAGTGACAGCAGGTAATTTTGTTTTCCAAATAGTCCAAGTGTGAAATGTGTGGGCTCCATTTATCATTCCAGCTGAGTCTCTGTGGAGACTGACCTGCTCATGTTTGCCCATTTTTTTGTTTTCCTTGACTAAGTGTTGCCTGCTGGAACAAACGTTTTTGAATCTGAATTTCTAAGCATGCACAAATGAATTATTGCTTTATTTGTTCAAGAAACACTTTTGTAGGAATGTTTTAATTGTAGTTAATAAGGGGGGAAAAGGGCTATAATTTGTTGCAGGCATTCTTTGTAATCAAAAATTGTATTGATACCATCCATGAAGGCAATAGACGTGAAAAATAACTTTGTAAATTTGGAGGGCTGCAATTATGTGTTTTATTTTTACATACAGCTATATTAGAAATCCATCCTCTATGTTTCAGAGGATGTTAGTTTTGGAAAGCTACAAGTTATAAGTATTGAGATGAGCTTACTACAACTTTCCACCATTACTTAGTAGGTATAGAAAAGACAGAATAGCAACGAATGTTTTGCACAGTTTGAGGACTGCTCAGTCTTCTGGCAGGTCAAACCTGTTACAGGTGGTGTGAGCATTGCTCTGTGCCATTAGAAAGGGGCTTTGCATGTTCTGGAGTGTTGAGGACAGCTGTTCCTGTTCATATTCATAAATGGATGCTTTAAAACATCAGTATTTACACATTTCTCTTGTAGCCATTTAAGTGATATATGGACCTTCTGGTCACCCATTGCTGAGTGGTTACTCAGGGGGCTCATAACCATGTTGGGATTTTCTCTCCTTTTCCCTCCCTGGTGTCCCTTTATCCACCACCATAAAGGCACACTTGCAGCTTCCTAAATGGAGGCAGAGGCCAGCACTTTGATACCTTCCTTCCATGTGGTTTCTCCTTTTTTTTTGAGAGTCACCTGGAGAGAGAAACAGAACAGACAACTTTTCCTTCAACTCTGATCCTTCTGGTATTTGTTAGCAACTTTCAGTGGCAATACAAAGCTGAGCGAACCTGCCTTCAGAGCTTTCTTCCTTTAGAAAAAGAGTGCGTACCAAGAATTTTTCCAGAAGTTGTCAAGAGGTAACTAATTCTTCGGTTCATCTCAAATAAAAATTTAAGTGCTCTGTTTCTCTGTTGAAACTATGTGACCCTTCTGCAAGAATACATAGGTTAAACAGTCTGGCAGTTAATAGGTGAAGCTGTTACCTTACACTCCGATAGTATTTCAATATCCTTAAAATAGCCAAAGTTCTAATTCCTTTGACCTGCAACATTTTAGTGGAGTTTTCTGTTTTGCAGAAGCACTGATCTGTTCCTTCATAGCTGTCTATGGCAACTTGTGCATGCAAGGGTGAAAAGAATGAGCTGTGATGAGTGCCATAAAACTGGAGGGAGCAGAAAGAGATGCCTGAACAATTCCAAGTGCTTTTATTAAGCCTTCTTTCCATAATTTCTTAGAGGGAGGGAAAAGCATTTCTTTCAAGCTTGGCTAGACTTAGAATTAGCTGCTGCCTTCCTTTCATTGTCTCGGCACCTTCATAGTACTGATGGGGGCTTGTTAGCAGCTTCGGTTCATGAATAGCCAGTCTGTTCCTGTGTGCAGAGGGCTGTAATTTCATCTCACCTTTACAGATATATTGCTTTGACTTTGGTGAGAGCTGTGAGGAAGGTCTCAATGTTAGTTTTAATTAGTGATTTTTTTTGTTGTTGTTTTCCCTATAAAACTTGTTTCACTTTCATGTGAACTGTAATTTGCTTTGAATACCACCATGTCACTGCTTGAGAGATGAAATAAGAAAAGAGTCTCTTTACAGCTCATTCTCAAGGTATTTGAGAAAACGTTAATAGCTTTTGAAAGAGCTGGCTTCTAGCTTTCTAAATGTAACGAGGATGTAGTGTGGCAGGCTGAAGATTTTCCTAAATATTTTTATAAGTCTTTCTCAGTTTTACTGTAATAATAAAAATAAAATAAACTTCTTAAAGTAAAGGTGGTCAAATGCTTCATATACCAACATAATCAGCAACACTAGGGAAGAACTTGGCAAGCCTCTCTGAAGGAGGTGGGGTACATTCCAAAATATCCTGCAGATGCTGATTTGTTACTTTGAGGAATGTGTTGTAAACATCCTTCCCCATCTGTTTCATAGCTATCAGGACTTTTAGTTTAAGGACAACAACTTGAACATTTGGAGCTTTTTTAAAAGGGGGAAGGGAGTCTTACTAGTCCAACAAACTGTTACTAAGCTACACCTGTGTATGTTTTGTTCCCTCTCTCACAAAGATAAACCACTTCATAAAATGCAGAGTTTTGGTGTCAGAGCTTTTCAGATACTAGCTCACTTTAGGCTGTCCTATACAGAGGTGATGATTATTCCCTGAGCTCTGTGTGAGGGCTTCTTTTTGCCTGAAGGCACTGCAAGTACAGGCTCTTACGTGCTCATGCATCCGGGGCAGCAGCATTTTGCTGGCAGTAGCTTTGTACAGAAGATAAGCCTGGTTTTGCTGGCTGAAGTCAAAGGGTTATATGCTCATAGGTAGATCTTTGGTATTAAAAGACTGTTTCAAGAGGATTCTGGCATGCCTTTCTTCATATGGGTTTCATGCTTAATGTCTAATGCAAGAGATGAATTTTGTCTCTTAAGATCCCTCAGTTTGAGTTTCATTTTGACAAAAGGATTTGTATTTTTGGTTCATCATTTTACTCTATATTTACAGCTTGCATCCCTTATATTATAAAACATGAGTCAATGCTTTTATGCATCTTTTGGAACAACATGGCAAAAAGACAGGTTGTAAAGAGAAATGCCTGGATCTGAAAGCATGCTTAAAAATACCTGAAGGTGTATATTTCTATGATGCTTAGTCTGTTCTGAACTGTAGGAAGCAGAAATCTTTTGGAATTTATTTTATTAGCCTGAATATTTCCATTAATAAAACAAGCATCTAAAACCATAAGCATTATTATAGTCAGCAACAAGCCTGTGCCTGTGTACGAAAGCACTTGCAAGTGTCTCTTAAAACCCAGTAAAATCATAGGTAAGTTCACATTTATCTAATACAGTGAATGTAAGAGATAATGTCATGAACTACTGCTTTGGCTATTAATACCTCTCTGTGGTGTGGAACATGCTCTTCTGGAGAGGATGCTTCAATATTACACTGCAGCAAAGAATAAAACACAATTACCTCTGTCTAAAAGTCAGCGTGTATAATGCATGTAATATGTTTATTTTGTAGCTGCAAAGCCTCATATGGTAAAAGCAGTTGGGGATGATCTAGGAAAACCTAGACTAAGTCAGAAAGATCTTTTTCAAAGGTGTATCTTACTACATATAGTGAAAGAAAATGGTTCTGATTCCCTTCTCCCCACTTCATTGAAGCGCTGATTACTGTTTGAGGAGGTAACATTTATCGAGTTACAAAACTGAAGGTAGAAGGAGAAAATAAAAACAAGGGACAGGATAAACCCCCAGCTCTGCTGCAGTATGTCAGCATTCTTCAGGGCCTCCTGGGTGGAGGTCTTAAAGTCCAATCTGTTGACTTCAGACACAGTGGCACATTACTATGTTGAAATGATCCCACAAAGTAAAATTTCATGAGGAATAAGGGACCATGTTGCTGTGCTCAGGCTACACATCTGGCTGTTCAAGCTGATGTCTTTGCCTCTGGAGCATGTAGGTGTTACTGTCCTGTAGGAAAGGGGCCCACGTCCCTCAAAAAAAGCTCTGCAATAAATTGGTAATGTTGTCATGATTAGTCTTAGAGGTGCTTACAAGAGAGACACTAGTTTTCAGAGTGGCTTGATGTACTCTGATCTGTACCAAGTAGTTTAGACTTGTTAATTATAGATACTGTGACACATTACAGCTGTTGCAGCCTGTTTTTGCACTTGTCTACTCTGCATTGTTAAGAAAAGCTTTTTTGCCCTTTCATTCAGAGCTGGCTATCGCTTTCGGATACAAAACACTTACCTACTTCAGCAAAACTGTTTTTCTTAATTTACCAGCTACTCTTCCTGTCATTATGACAGATCTCAAGCTGTATCAGACTCAATCCCAAACATAACTCCATGTTTGCTTTAAAGTCAAGAAAGATCTAAAGGAATAATGTTAGATGTTAGATTTAAATTGATTAAGGATATTCGTCTCTACTGAAAACATTGCACTGATCCCTTTTGCTTGCTTTTACTTTTTTAATGGCTTATATTTTAATATTGCTGTGCTGTAGCTTTGAAAAACTTGAGTGCTTTAAAATGTCATACATTCATGCACGATTCTTAAAAATAATTTTAAGAAGGGTACTTGAACACTTCTGACACTCTATAAGGAGAGAAGTTGGAAAAACTTTCTTATGACTGAATAAAGCAGAAAAATGTTTCCAGGGTATTTAAGTGGTTTCCCTTCCTGTTTGAGGCAGATGCATGTGGATTTTTCGTGTCTAGGTATGTTACTCTGTCTGGCTGCACACAATATATGTCTTTGATTCTGCCTGTGGTTTTTAGCCAAGTGATATCTGAGCCATCACAGAGTAATTTACAGAAATGGGGCTATTTTGAAAAATAAATCGCTTTGTTTTAACTGGATGTGTTGTCTTTTTTTTTTCTTCTGTTAGTGATTGAAGTGGTAATAACATAATGTGTCAAATGCATTCATATTTCACACAGTATATAAGGGCCTGAGCTCCACATTAACTGAAAAAGTTGGCAAATAATTCCTTCATCAGTTAGGTGTATTACAGGAAGAGACTTCAGAAAAGCTTCACTGGCACTAATAGAACCTAAAGTTACATCTACTTGGCAATGCCAGTGGAAAGGTAAATGGAAAAAGAAGAGAAAGAAGTATGAGATGAAAATGATAGATTATGATATAGTCTTTGTGTTGTGGGATTAAAATGTATTTTCCAGTTGTCTTGGGTGTCTTTCACCATTGTCACCACTGGGAGCTGTGCTGCTGGCTCCACAAAGCAGAAGTTCGTGCTTCCCCATGCCTCCCCGCCCCCCCTGCCATGTATCATGAGAAAAAGATGTCCTTGAAAAGAGACATGTTTATGATGCTTGCTTCAGAAGGGCTGAGGTCCAGCAGGTTGCTGCACTGAGGTTTCACAGGTGCAGAATATACAGTCCACAGCCAAAGTGCGTCATGAGCTATACCACAGTAGGAGCAAGTCTGGCCCTGTACTGTCTTGTCTAAGAATTGTTGCTTCACAGCTGGGTAAATAGACTTGTCTTCAGGCTTGGCCAAATCAAAATGGTTCACTTCTGTTTTGAATGCAAGAATTTGACTCCACTTCCCAAAGCTGGCAAATATTTCTGGAGTTTAAAAAAAAGCTGTCAAGATGGAAGGCAGGCATTTTATTGGTTTGGTTTGATAGTCTGCACTCTGTTCTTGTTGTAGGAAGGAAGGCCTGCTGGAGGTCAGAGGCAACTGAATTAGCAAGAGATGCTAAGATGGCATTAAAAACAGAATGGGAATGTGCTTTCTTTTAGCATAGTGTCAGTCAGTTGAGATTTTACAGGATTCAAGGAAATGCTATTAGAAATCAGCAACCTCTTTTTTTTTCTTAAAGAGAAGAGATTTCCAGAAATATTAACTGAGACCTTGTAGTGCTGACTTGATTTTTAATTTTTTTTTTTAAATATCTGAACACTGAGATAATATACCAGCAACTTCTAGTGAGCCCCTACAAGCTTTGTGCAATTGTAAAATCCTCCGGTCAAGAATAGCTTTGAAAAACATTAAGCTAAACACATATGTATTTGCCTGTTTTTGACTGGAGGATTAGTGATTTGTTTCTTTGTGAAACTCTACACTGAGCTCTTAATTAAGCTTACCAGGCACAAGTGCACTTCAGGTGATCCAGACGACCTTTAAAGGGCCTGCAGCAGATGGTGGAAAGTCTGTGTTCCGTGCAGTATTCTGCTGTTTTGTCTGTTAAATAAGTATCTAATTACTCCCAGTCTTATCTTATTTCAACACAGTGTCACTAAATTACTTACATGGCTGTAAGTAAGGTAATCCGTTGCCAATCCGATAAGCTTTCAGCTTGACTTTTTGGGAAGTAAACTTGCACCTGATGAGAATTTTCTTTTGAGCAGAGGAGCATCTTCCAGTACTTTTCCAGAGGCTCTTAACAAGATCATTCACTGTCTTTCCTACATAGCTTTTCTTTCAGCTGTTCTAAATAAATTGCCTGTGACAAATTTGGATTTTTTTTTTAAGTTTCTCTCTTGAGGGCAAAATGGCTTTTATTTGTGATGTTTTACACTGTGATGAGCAAAAGGATGCAAGCTTCTGAAATAGTAGCATCAACTCCTTGTACACCAAACCATTACTGTTACTTTTTGAACTGCTGCCCATGTCAGGCAGAACAGCTATTATGTAGAGCAGCACTTAGGCAGGTGGTTGAGTCCTCCTAAGTGAATTTCTTCTTCAGTATTGTCTTGAAGATATCTAAGGTGTGAAAATAGGCAGGTTGCTATTGGAGTCAGTATCTAGATTTTCCCTCACCTACGAATTTTTTTCAGCCTTGCTAATTCTGACATAGTATGTGAAAAGCTTGGCAACATTGGGGAGGCTGTCCCTCCTCTCAGCCTTCCTGTAATTGTCCCCTCTGCATGTTTGCACACCTGCAAGCCTGCGGAGGAAGGATGTTTGTCATCAAAGAAAAAAAAATTTAAAAAACCCAAACATTGCTCATATGCACTCTCATGCATTGGAAAGAGGGGACATGTCCTGTGATCAAAAAACCCCCATAACTTCTGGTGTCCAAATAGTGAACCTTTACTATCTAATTCCATCTTCAAAATGTATTCTGGCTGTTACTGTCCTGCATCCCTGTGCAAACTGCATGTCCTGCAGAAATTGATGAAGTTCTGCAGGCATGCATTATGGCATTCACATGGAGCTCAGGGTAGAATGAGGCTACATAGACATAAAATTGGCCTTGGCTCTTTACCTCAGTAGCTATTCTATAGTAACAGTATTGAGGGGAAAAAATGTTTGGGAGAAGCGTATCAATCTCACTACTCAATTGATGTTTTATATAGTTCGTAAGTTTCATATTTGTTGGGCTGGATGTTTTGATACCGACTAGTTAGCAGCTCTTTAGGCCAGTAAATACTGATTTTTATTTTTAGCTCTGTTGTCTTCCTCCTCTGTTTTTGAATGAACTTGTTTATCAGAAATGGTCATTCAATTAAAATGATGTAAAAAGCACTTGATTCAGTCAAAACTCAAGATGACATGTTCTGACAGACATTGCTGCTGTCTGGTTTGGACTTGTAGAGAAAGGAAGCTGTGTTTCTGTCTTGTTATTTTAAGCTCTGAATGCTTACATCTTGATACCCTGTGATGCTCTGTCACAACTCCATGACACCCTGTAGTGGTAAGGTAGGTGGTCTCCTTTTGGTGTCCCCATATCCGCTAGAGAAGCGGAGTGCTCCATCCTGCTGAGCTGAGGACCGCTGCAGCTGCTGCATGCCTTGCTCTTTTGAGTAACCCTCCTGCTTTTGCACAGCAGAGTAATTTCTCCTGTGATATCCATCCTGAATGACAGGAGATGATCTGTTTTGTTTGAAAGTGAGGTTCAGACCGGTGTTCTTGAAGTTGTGTTTAAGAGGAGGTCAAATGAGATAATATAATGCAGCCTTCTGTCCTTAAAAATCTATAGATGTAGCCAGTGAAGGGAAATGTCCTATTCCTGTAATTTTAGTCATTGTCCTTAATCAAATTCTGAGAACAAAACACAGGAAAAGACAGGCTCACAAGCAGCCTAACAACCTCTTTGACTTTAGTCTCAGAGTTCCCATAAATAGTTTACAAACTAATTGTCTTTAAATGAGAAAAACCTGTTACTAAGGGCAAGATGTTTGATGTGTTTCTGGTAAATATACAATTTAACCTAATAGTGCTGTTCTTAGCTGTTAATATCCATGGATGACCTGTTTAGCATGAGCATCTGAAAGCAGAGCTGTCCTATTAACCTGCCAAGGTATCCGTTAGCCTCATTTTGAGAGCGATTTGGAAGAGCTTGAAGATCATCATTGTAAGCATCATAGCACGATGCCAGGAAAGTATTACCATGAGCATACTTGCTGCTTTTATTGCTTGATCAATTGTTAAAAAGGTCGCTTTGTTTATGTTTTTACATTAGAAATCATACCAAGTTAAAGAACATTTTGCCTCCCTGTGATATGCTGTTGGTAATTTCTGTTAAGCTGGATAAAGCTCAAATTCTGCAGTTGGAGCTTTTATCTTTTTCTGTGGGTTACAAGCCACCTGAAGGATTTTTTTTCCCTAAAATAATATCCTTTCCTGACTTTCAGTGGAGTCCCCTAGTTTTAAAATATCTGGGGACTAGTGGTGTTAGTACAAACACTGGTGGCTGTCAAAATGGTTTGGTGGACAGGGGCCCTGAAGTCCCTGCCATTGCCCCGCAAACATGCCTATAGCTAAGGATGCAGTGAAATGAAAAGCAGCTGTGCCACTGGGGAGTGGCCTTGCCACAGCAAGGTTTGGGGAGAGCCTAAGGACTGCCTGGCTGTGTTATCTGTGTCACTCCATGCTGTGCCAGGTTTAAAGGCTCTTCTATTTCTTGTCTCATATAGAACAGTCATATTCTCACTGCATTTATCTGTCACTAGGTGGGAATAATCACACTGAATCAAACTTCGTGTCACCAAGGGCAGTATTTTGTTTCCACAAGGATGCTTCCAGCACATAGAAATTTTTGAGGAAGGTGTAAGAAACCATGAAGTGTGTGGAGGCTGTGTCCTTCAGGCATTACATTTTTGGGGGTTACCAAGCCTGTGCCCGGTGCTGTGGCTGGTGGCTGCTGAGCTGCGGCCCCCATGGGTGCCTGTGTGTGCCCCAGCACTGTGCCTTTGCTTATTCCCCTGGTCTTTGCTTGGTGAGCTGAGGAGGATGAAAGTTCACAATCCGTTCTCCGTGCACCACTCATTATTTCGTACGTTTTCAACACAGCTCTCAAATCTCCCATCTATGGCAATCAATCTCCTCTCTGAAGTAATCAATCAGTAACTGTTTTGAGCCTTTCTACTATGGCTCTCAATTTCCTTAATCACTCTTGTTGTTCATACAATTGCCCTTGGACAGTACTTTACCTATCAATTCAATATCTGTAGTATATGATTTTTCTCCTTCCCTCTCCTACCTTGCTGAAGTTGACCTGTTTTAATACCTGTGAAAAAAATAATATCCATGTAAACCTATTATTCAAAGAGATTTTATGTTGTTGTACATATAGATAGTTGCCATAGCTTGTACTAAAGCAAATGTATAATTTAATTTTCTATTTAGAATTGCCACTACAGGGTGTTAAATTGTTGCTGTTATAATGAAACTGCACCAAATGTAGTAATGAATTTAACAGCCATATATGCACCATAGTAGAGCATAACAAGTCAATTTAGGGTTTGGTCTCAGGAAACAATGTGGGTTTTTTTAAAAGCATTCACAATTCACAGCTGCAAACTATCATGTCTTTACATATGACTCCAGGAATTAGCTAAATGTTTATGCATGAGTTTAAGGACTTATTAGAAACTGCAAGAACTTGCTCTTTTATTTCTATGCTAAAACTTCAGAGCAAAGTAGTATAAGTAAGCTTTTTTTGTTGTGAAATACTTCCAAACTGTGCAAGCAGCATGACTTAAAAATATTGTTTCCTCAGGTGATAATCTCAGGCAATGTATACTAGAATGATCACAATGTACGTGTATCAATGGACCTTTCTGGTATTTAGTTTTTAATTTTCTCTAGTTCTGTCGGGCTTTGAAGAAAAGTCAAAATACCTGAATACTTAACTCAGTTGTTCATGGCTTCTCTGAAAATGACTAAATACTAAAATGAGAAGGGAAGTATACGTGCATTGCAATTATGAAAGGTTCTCTGTGATCCTAAAGAGAAGATCATCACAAGCTGAAAGCAGTTCTTCTCAGTAGAAACAACATTTTAGATTTCCAGATGATTTTTTTTTTTTCCAGGTCAGGTTATGTATTCACAATTTTTGTGTTAGAGATGCTTGATTTTTTTTTTTTCTGTATATCTGAGCTGTTATTCAGTGATCACATAGTAACTACATATTTCATAAATGAACTGAAATATACTTATAGGCACATCCAAACCATAGCCTTAGTCAAAAATATCAGTATCCATTTCACAGGCTAGGAAATGAGATGTACATTAAATGGTATGTTTCCAGAATGACATAGGGAACTTATAATTTGGGAATAAATCTCAGAATTCATGTTTTCCAGTACAAAATAAACCTTTTCTCTTCAGCTGTCTGATAAACTTATGTCATGGTTTAACCACAGCCGGTAACTAAGCACCATGCAGCCACTCACTCACTTCCACCCCCCCCTCCCCCAGTGGGATGGGGGAGAGAATCAGGAAAAAAAAAAAACAACAAACAAAAAACTTGTGGGTTGAGATAAGAACAGTTTAATAGAACAGAAAGGAATAAACTAATAATGATAAAAGTAACAATAATAAAATTACAATAATAATAAAAGAATTGGAATATACAAAACAAGTGATGCGCAATGCAATTGCTCACCACTCGCTGACTGATGCCCAGTTAGTTCCCGAGCAGTGATCCACCCCCGCCAGGCCAGTTCTCCCCAGTGTATATACTGGGCGTGATGTCACATGGTATGGCATATCCCTTTGGCCACTTTGGGTCAGCTGCCCTGGCTGTGTCCTGTGCCAACTTCTTGTGCCCCTCCAGCCTTCTTGCTGGCTGGGCATGAGAAGCTGAAAAATCCTTGACTTAGTCTAAACACTACTTAGCAACAACTGAAAACATCAGTGTGTTATCAACATTCTTCTCATACTGAATCCAAGACATAACGCTATACCAGCTACTAGCAAGACAAATAACTCTATCCCAGCTGAAACCAGGACACCTCAAAAAAAGGTAAGTGATCAATATCATAATTGTTTGTATAAGAATCCTTGTGCTTCAAAGTATGAAAAGATCCTCAAGCATTGTGATTTATGCAGTGCATGCACGTACAGCTACATTTTTTGCACTATGCTTTTCACCCCTGTTGTGAGGAAAGGAGTAGCTCTAACATGTTCAAGAGAAAATTTCCAGGTGCAAATCCCATTTGTCTGTCACTCCTGTTTCTGCCATTCACAACAATGACAGTTATTATGCTATCAATTATTTTAAGAGGAGAAGGTGTTCTATATCCTTTTCCTAGTAAGGACTTCATAACAAAAGCAAAAATCTCATTCTGTAGAGTGAGGGAACTGAACAATAAAAAAATGGGGGTTTTATAGCTTTCACAAATTGTACTGTTCTTGTAGGGACAGCTAATGCTAAGTGATTCTTGCTGACAACGACAGGCCATTCTAGCCAACAATGTGGAGACTTACCTGCATACCATCAAAGTCATTATTGTAAAATTTTCCTATATGTTAAACATCTTAGCACATTTTGGCCACAAAAACCATAGAGGTTATAGGCATCACTGAAAAATAATGTTCCATATACAACAATGGGGGTAAGGTCTAAATTCTCTTCTGAGATGTAAGACTAGTTAATTGCTCTGGCTTATACTGGAAGAATTTGGCTTGATCCTTCACCTGAAAAACCTGAGACTGACTTACAGGGACTGCAACAACTCAGAGCAGCAGTAGTCTCCAAAAGAGTCTAGGAAAAAGTTATCAAAAGACTGGGGTAGCCCTGGTGTGCCTGGGGTACCTTCTAAGCTGTGTTGTGATCCTTAGGGTTACTGAAGTCCCCAGAATGCCCACCAGGGAGAATAGCCTGAGAAATCCTGCAGACTTTCATGTTTTCTTGCTTTTTTTCAGCACAAGTGGTCACACTTCTCTCATCTTCTGTCACCTTGGGCAGGTCCTGGGGCTGCCTGTGTGCTTCTGCAGCATTGTCAGCAATGTCCAAAAGTAAAACTGTCCTCTTCACCTTTTCTCTTAAAATGAGAATAGGAGATGGATGGTCAGTGTTAGAATGTGAGAGAGGGTTAATTTGAAAGATGTTTCTTCTCTGGTATTAAGCTTTACATTCACTCTTTTTAATTGATTTCCATCCTTGTCTTGGGTCCATGGATAAAGTCATGTTAGTTAAAACTTAAAAACGTTTCCTGCCAAGGGTCTCACTTAACAGACTGCTTTTCAGAGAAGAGGAAAATATTTACTGTCCGTCCATTACTCTGAGTGCTTGCAAAAGAGAAGATCAATGTGTATTTCATATTCAGTCATGATAAGGGAAATAGTTGTTTGCTATTTCTTGGTAACTCCTCTCAGGGTTCTTCCTTGCTTGATCTTGAAATGCTTGTTTCTGGAAGGCAGGGAGAAAGACATATTATAAAATTATGTAAATAATTGTTGATAGTTGTACAGTAATACTGAATTTGTGATGGAGTTGTAATGATTTTTTTAAATTTATTTTGAAATTTAAGATAATTTCCACCTATCTTCAAAATACACAAAAAGAGATATCTCCCATACATTGCAATCCTCAATTAAAATTAAAAAAAATCTATAGGCTAAACAATAACATCCCGCTTCATTTGGAAAATGATGGAAAAACCTGGAAAGGAGACAAAAAGCATCCTGTTAGACACAAAATCAACTTGCTATATGAAAAATGTGATATTCACTTGGGTTAGCTATGGGTTTATTAAACTTCTGCATATCATTAAAAAAACCCCAAACTTAAAAATCATATGTTTCTAGTATGCTAGCTGTGGGATTGATATCTGTAACTTGACGTTATCAGGAGGAAGTGAGAAAGGCTCATCATTCCCTCCGTCATTGTCATGTGAGTGGAAGGAGATGAAACTTCAAGAGTTGATAGATTATAACAAGAGAGAGGATACCTGAGCGCTGAGCAATGATATGAGGCACACAGAATATGCTCAGGTTTCTTTCACTGGCTTACCCGGTTCATGTACTGGGACTTGTTGCAGGGGGCCCAGAAAAGTACTGAAGGTGGCTGTGTTTTAGTGGATATTGAAGTACTGCTGAAAAAGCCATTCTACTTATAAAATTGTTTCATGGCATCTGCAGGTGTCATATAGATGATGACTCTCACCCAAAGGCTGTTCACATCAATATACTCTTGAGCAAAGGTGTTCTTTTGTTAGCTTATATTTTTACACAGCAATCGCACAATTCTTAATCATAAAGACAGTATTTCGCCAAGCAGCTGTAATCTGCTCTCGGACACCACTCAACTCCTGTAAGTTGCTGTATATCTTTATAACAGTCATGAAATAAAACAGTTGAGATGAAAATGTGGCATGATAAATATGCAACCCAAGCAGCAGGTGAGGGAAGAAGCAGAATATACTTGAAAATAGGAAGGATAGTACATCAGAAAATACTTTGTTCATACACTTTGACAATTATTTTATTTGAAATATTTCTGAGAATGGGTGTAAGTGCTCAGTGTTTTTCACCTTTCTCTTTAATAACACCTGAGATATGAGATTCAGGCATACTTTTTCTACTGAATTAAATAGAATGGGCATAGGAAATAATGTAGCATATGATGTCCCAGTTTCTCTGATATACCTCTAAAATACGTATGTTCATGCACAACACGGATGCACGCTATTCTGAGGTTAAAATGTTTCACTTTGTAAATGATTGCTATCTTTCCATTCATGTGTCAGATTTGTCTGAGCAGTGTGTGACAAGGAAACTGTGACTATGATAATAGTTTGGGGAGAAATAAGTTGATAATCACTTTCAAAGAACAGTAGGGATGCAGACTTAACTACTGGAAAACTCTAATATTCTCCCAAGCATTTAAAGACTGTATGACACAATTAACAAATTTAAGTACATTTTTGCTTAGTATGCTACTTAGGATCTGGAGGCCATATTTATTTTCAAGAATTTTAAGCCCTTCAGGGAATTTCTTTGGGACCTGCAGTTCATTTCTCCAAAGTACTGAAGAATTGTTTTCTCTGAAAAAGCAGCTCAGTTAAGATGTTAGGAGGGATATATCACAGTCGGTTTAATTATTATAGCAAAGAAATTTTGAGGATCTGTGGCCTCCATGCAATGCTGCAGCTGTGAAATACAGCTCGGAATAAGACACTGAGCCGTAAAAACGGAGTGGAGGGTACCAATGACACCTTATCAGGAGCAGAGCCAGTATTTGCACTTGGGCAGTAACAGTTAAGCACAGCCCATGGCCATGAGCAACTGCTCCTCCCCTTTGCTCTCCCAAGAGGGATGGGGCTGCTCACAGTGACTCTGCAGGCAGTTTTTGGGTTGCCTTTGATGCTTTGCAAATTCTTTTTTGCAGTCACGGAAACCTTCCAAATTCCTCAATTAGTAACTCTGACTCTTTCCACCTCACTGGTTCTAGCTGCTCCTTGTAACCAAAGTGTCTCTTCTGCTACAAGTACTGCTACCTTCCACTATATACAGCAGTCTCTGTTAGAATACTAGTTTTGTTATGATGGACCTTATGGGGGGATGTTTTCCTTCATCATTTATTTCCTGTTCTTGCCTGGACTCTTGTCCTGCTTTTTTTGTGTGCCAGTCACGACATTGCAACTTGGGCAGCATCTGTTGTAGATGCAGGAGCTATTTTCTGTATCACACCCTCTGAAAGGCTCCAGAATGTGAAAAATTATGGCTTTGGAGGCAGACAGAAACAAAGGAGACATTGAATGCAAAAAAGGACTTTCTCGCTCCATCTCACCAAAAGACCCATGCCTTGTGACAGTGGTATTGGGGCAGCAGATGGCAAAGTGTGAACAGCATGGGAAGTCATCAGGAATCCCTGGAAAGTGTATTTCGGGAAGCTGTGTGGTGAATCAGGGAACATAACTGACAGTACAGAGTGCAAGGCAATCATCTGCGTAGCCATAAAATAACCTTCACCTTTTCTGGCAGAGACTGACACTGTAGTAAACAAGCTCAAACTGGGAAAGGCACATGGTAAATGTTGCAGATGAAGTCATAAAAGTCTGGCAGCCATACAGTTCATGTCCTTCATAAAATCTGTGAAAAAGCAAATGGGAAGTCAGGGACTGGCTGAAGTACTGGTGCAAATCAATCTACCTTTCACCATCTCAGGGAAAAAAAAGCAGACCTGAAAGACCTACTGAGCAGATCTCTTCTCAAACAAAGATAATGTGCTGCCACATGCTAATGGAACTTGCAAAGCAAGATGGGGTCCAAGAAGACTGAATGGGTTGGGGACTGGTAGAGGGGGAGAAAAAGGGTTTTTTTGGTTGTGGGGTTTTTTTGGTTTTTTTGTTTTTTTTTTTTTTTGGTGGTTTTTTTGGTTGGGGGGTTGTTTGTTTTTTTGTTTGTTTTTTAACTTGAGGTATCAGCAAGCCTGGGATAATTCAGTCACCTGCTCTCTGTGAATCTTCAGTGATCTGCAAGCCACTTTGGGACTGTTATGCACACACTGAAGCAGCTTGCTGTGGTTTGTACTGCTCCTGGATCTGTTTAATTTTATTAAAACTTCCAGAGGAAACACGAGTAGACATTTCACACTGAATAAGAAAAATATTTCCTTGGCTTTGGGCCTTTTAAGGAAAATCTTAAACTGAGATAGAATTGATTTCTCTTGTCATGAGACAAATACCTGTTTCATCGGTTAGTGCTTCGTTGGAGGTTCTCTGACTGAGACCCCGTGGATGGAGGGGAGGGAGATGGATGCTTCCTTGAAAATGAGCGGATGTGCTCAGGGAGGACAAGCTCCCAACCTCTGGTGTGGGAGGGCAGCGTGGGGTGAGAGTTCACATGCAGGGAGTCTGCAGCATCATGAGGACCAGAAGCGGCTGGCAAGCAGGAGCCAGAGCAGAGCCTGGCCTCTGGGCTGTGAGAAGTTCCCTGCAGTCTGGACTGAGACAAAGCCAAGCTGAAAGAAAGGGTCTGCCTTGTGAGGACACAATCGGCAGGGGAGGGTTGTTTATAAACCCTTTTAATTTTGTTCTGTATTACCTGTCCACTTGGAGTTTTATTTAATGAAAGGTGGCTTTTCTGATGGGGGAAAAACCCTTTCATTTCAGTGCTCACTACAAACAAAAAGAGTTAGCAGGTCCTCCACGGCACTCTTGAAATATCAGGCCCACTTCGCTTCATATACAAGAAGCTGCTACAGTGGCACAAACCCAGGCACACACGTTCATATCCCATGCCAACCTGTGTTCACTGTGCAATGGCCTTTACTCTCTAGCTTTGTAATGGCATCTCAGGCTCCCTGGGTAGATAACTGAGACAGTCTTTCTACGGTTTTCGAGCAAACATTACGATGACCACTGAGAAATATGTATCGGATGGTTTTGGAGCTGAGTTAACATGTCTTTCGTGCTGGAGGTTGGACTCTGTTTCCCTCTGTTTTTTTCTTTTGCTTCTGGCTTATTTCCACCTGCCTTCCCTGTCCCCAGCCTTCACAACAGTTCAGTGAATTTAAGTGAACTGAATAGTTTCCACAGGCACTGGGGTCAGAACAGTATGATACCGGGCCTGGCAGAAAGGAAAGAAAGGAGGAGAGCCACCTTTATTCCAGTGGTAACAAGTTATTAGATGAAACCACATCTTGATCAGCTGTGCTTTGGTTCTGGCTTTGATTTTTTTTTTTTCTTTTTTTCTCCTTCCTGAAACTCTAGGGGGAAAAAGTAATTAAGCCTGCCACTGGACAGTGGGGGCAGGTTGGGGGGGAGAAGGAGTTTGCTGTTTTCTGTGACTTTCTAGGCTGTGATCTGCTCTGTAGGATTAGCAACCCACCACACGCTTCCATAATCCCTGGGTTGCTGATTGTACAAGCCTTTAGTGCTTCTCTTAGGAATAGGGTAAATCTCATCTTCCAAAGTAGCAGTCCTTGCACAGAGAAAAGAAACTTCCTTTCTCTTGATGAACTGAGCCTGCTCATTAAGCGATCCTGTGGAGGAAGAGCTGCTGAGCAATTTGTTAGGAGGAAAGACAAAACCTCACAATTAACTTCCAAAAAGATCACATTTTTTGGCTCTTGGCCACAAATGTTTAGTGGTGGGTCAAGCTTGATAGAGTTGCTTTTCTGCCCAGAGCTGAAGTGGTAAGTCAAATCCACTCTTCTTTGACAACTTAATTTTGACTTCAGGCTTGAGACAAATCACAAAGGAACACCACTAATAGTGCAACAGCTGTCATGGGTGTGTGTGGGGGAAGACTAGCTTGTAAGTCATAGACCTCAGGAAGCTTAAAACTTGCAAATGCGGCCCTGGAACAGAACTGCTCATATTTCTGGGTTTTCTTTCATAAAAGAAAATCCAAGTAGTTGTCGAACCAGACAGTTATACCAAAGATGTTTGGTTGGCTGCAGCTATAACATGGTTCTGGAAGTAAGGGAACATATCTCATGTGCTGTGTACACAATTCAGATGATATGTTTAACTTGTCAAGAAAAAGGATTCTGAGCATAAGGCAAAATCAGTAAAATGGTTCTTCTGGGACATTTTTGGCAACAAGGCCAAGCTTCCATAAAAAAAAAAGAAAAAATAAAAAGGCTTTTGCATCTCTGGTTTTGGAGGAGATGAGAGAGAAAGATGAAACTGAGCTTGCAGAGTTGCTTGTTCTCAGGCTGAAGTGTATAGACACGATCATGCTTTCAAAACAAGAAGGAAAAGCAAGGTTTTGCTGCCAGTGGGGAGACATAAGCTGCTTCTGTGAGTTAAAAGAGCATTTGCTGTGGTAACTGGCAGGGAACTGCAAAAAGAAGAGAACAAGTAGAAGCTGAGCTAGAAATACAAACTGTTAGAAATAGAAGGCTGAAAGATCGAGTTGCATCAGAGCTTACCAAGCATCTCAAATTTAAACTGTAAAGGGAAGAAGAAATCAAAGATGCAAACTCTTCCTTCCTTCTCTCAATCAACTCTTCACTTTTTCAGGACGTCTTGGTCTTTGTTCAGAACTTTTTGTTCTGCTGAATAATAATACAGGGTGCATTACTATGCCTGAGAAGAGCTCTGCTTCTAGTCCTTTAGCTGTTAAATTAGCTGAAAGTTGGGTAACCTGGTTGCTTGTTAGTACTTGAGCATGGTACAGAAAACACCACTCTACTTGGACAGATTCTAGCAGACCACCACTACCTAAGGGGGAGAAGCAAAGGGAGAAATTGAGTTTGTGAATGAATAATTGCCATGATGCTGGAAATGGTTGACATAGTCAAAGATGGATATGAAATTATTTTCCTCTCATTTTCATGCAGGAAAATTCATTTTTGCCTACATATAGCAGAGCAGCTTTGAAGCAGCTTTTCATATGCTATATAAATATGTATGAAAAAATGTTTATGACAAGATTAATCCCTTTTTGCATCTTAGTCTTGCAGGAGGCCTCAAAATGGATTTCAAATACCAATCAGAATATTTATGCCTCTACTTGAACTTTTTATAACATCCCTTCACCAAAGAGGGAGGGATGATAGCATTTAGAACAAAATACTGGCTCCAATTGCATTGATAAATATGAACCGTTTCTGCGTCTTACAGCACTGTGTATACTATGGATACGAGTTAGTGAAGTTCTCCATGGGTTTTTGATTTCTTTCACTTTCTCTGGTCTTTGCAGTAGCTAATACTGACCCAGATCTCTTATCCAATCAATCCTTTTTCCCAAATCAGGGCAATGTTATAACTCCTTTCCCTGAGTTCGCTTACATTCTTGTTTTCCAAGTTTGTTTGAACTAATTCCCAGAGAGCCTTCAAATGTGCTAACTGTATTGAATACATTACTTTGCCATCTGTTTCGGGAAAGACACTTTTCCCATTACATTCCTATCCTGTAATTATTTAAACTTTACAGTGAACTCTCCAAACTGCAGGTATTTATAGCCGTGTAAGCATACTTCCTTTTGTTTCGGCAAGAATACACAAGGAAAATTTTTCCTCAACTTTTGCAATTTTTTTCGTTAGCACTCTGAAACAGATGTTCACATGATAGCTCAAGTTTAATATTAAACTTACCCTTCGTATACAAACATCACTACTTATGTGTTGAGGGTCCAAGTAAGAAATTTGATTTGAGATCTAGCTCTTGTCATAGAAAAGAATTGGTTTGGGGTTCAGCCCCTGCATAAAACTTGTGTTAGTATAAGTCAGCACATTCCCACACCTGTAGGGTTCGGCATTCGGAAGATCTCACGATGTCACGGAAAGTTAGAGGGTTAGTCGCAGCCTTATGATGTGTCTGTAATCCCGGCTATCCTTGTTAGTATAAAAGGAATTGACTGAGCAATAAAAGGCAGAAGCTGGCGCTCACACTGTGTGTGTTATCTGTCTCTTTCCCTGGTCTGGGGGGTGATCAGTGATCTAATCGTGGCACCTTGATATGTGGCGAGCGCTACACACACCTTCACAGGGAACATCATTCTTATGATATCTAAACTCAAGCTAGAGTAGTCAAGATCTTGTAAGAAGAATTTGTTGTTTTCAGACAACTAAATATTAAATGAAAACATATCGCTCTGGGCAGTTTTACAAATTCTAGTTCACTGGTTGTCAGCAGCAGATTGATTCACTGTTAATGCCTCACCTATTGTTGTGCCTATTTCCAACAATTATTTCCAGCACACCAAAAAGATATTGTCCAAAAAAAACCCCAAACAATCCACGAACCACTACCTCTCACTGAAATTAGTTCACCCTGCAAAGTTAGGGACTCAAAACATACTCAAGGTTTGCATGGCTGGTGACTTTTGTTTTCTATGTCACTGGAGTGCAGAGGGAGCTCAATATTGACTTAAATTTCTACCTGTGCAAGAGTAGTAAATGAAGATTGGATACCTTCAAGCATGCTACTTGGAACTAACTGTATACTATACTAGTAGGTTAGCATACAATAAAGGCATGCTAAGGCAATAGATATTAGCACAAATTAAATCAAATTTACTTCTTAGGAATGCATGTCACTTAATGATTTCTTCTGATTTGTTCACCATTGGAATTAATGCAACCAGGATGTGCTTTGCCTGTAATGCTTCAGTTAAATCACAGATGTCCTGTGTGCTGCATGAATTGACTAATTATTATAGGCCTCCTACTAATCTGCACAGGTTTACCAAGAGTAACAGAGCAATATTGATTTAGGCCAACAATGTCATGACTCTGTTCCCTGACTGAACTATGATGCCTTGACGTGGACCAAGAATGTGAATCCTGGATCTGATTCCCTGGGCTTTCAGTTTTCCAGTGAACAGCCAAAAAAACCTCTTTGGCCTCTTCCCTGCCTTGATGTCATCTGAAGATTTATCACCCTTTTTCTAGCATTGTATCCATCTGTTGTACTTAACTACCTTTAGATAGTAATCACTTTCAGAAATCATGGTTTAATCAATTTTATTTTAAAGGAAGAACCTCACATGCTCTTAAAAGAACATCACAAACTGGCTTTCAAATGTTTTGTTTGTGTGAATGCTCTAGTAAGCTCTTGAAATAACTGTTGGCATTAAGGCCTTCATGTCTGATACTGAACACAGACTTTTTGGTTTTTTTTCATTCCTCACTGTAATGTTTTAGATTATTACAGATCATGACTAATTTGCATTTAGCTGAAAGAGGAGGAAGATATCAGCTCATGCATGCAGCTAAGTCATAGGACCTAAAAGTGAAGAAGCATAGGCTAAAATATTTGTGTTTGCTAGTACTTCGGTAACAAGGTGGCTGCTGGAAGGGAGTGTTGTGATTCCCCTGGGTTAAGGACAGAGGCCATGGAACAGCTGTTTGATAGGGCAGCTGTTGGCATGATTATGGTTACTTGTGGTTGGGATTTCACCCAGGTTCTGCTAAATGCATCTTTCCTTTGACAGATGAGCTGGGGCTTTTGTAAATGAACATGTTGCACCAAATATCTAATTGAGAATAACAACTCCAAGCAGTTAACTGCTTTGGTTAACTTTTTTTTTAAGTACCTCCTTTCTGTTCTGTGTTCTACTCTTGAATTTTTTTTTAACTTTCACTGATTGCTAAAGAGCAAGAGAAAATGGCAGTAGGGAATCATGAGGAGGGGTAAAAAGCTCTTCGTTTTTTATTAGCCACAGATTTACATACGAGTAACTTTTCAGTTTTTCTCGTGTGTATTCCTGGAGAAAAAGGCTTGGAAGTAGATTCTAGACTTTTAAAAAATAAATGCAGGGAGAAAACTTACTGGTAAGATACCAACAGGAACCACCAGTGCTGTGGAAAGGTGACTGCTTGAGTGCTTGCAGTCAGGCAAGGAAAGAAGGTGCCTTGGTGCAATACTCTGTATTAATCTCTGCTGCAGCCTGTGTATTTTTGGACTGAATCTGACTTCAGGTTGCGCAACTATCTACCTATATGGGTGCAGAACCTTTTCTAACAAAATACATGGCCCTGCAGTCTAAAAAAAAATAATAAAATAAAAAATTCCACGAACCTATTCAGATTTAAGCATGGACAGAGTTTCTATCAAAGTCTGACTGAGTTTGTGTACTCTGTCACTGAAACACATTTGAAATCATGTCCTGAGTGATCAATGGCACTAATGATACTTTCACAAAATCATATTTTCTGGAATGTCAGACCTTGCTTTTCCATAGTTTACATGAGGGATACAGGTTTGCGCTAAAGCAGAGAAGCGAGAACGAAGGTGTATTTTCTCCATGTTTACATAGGACCTTTTCTGTTTTTTTGGAGGCATTGATGTGAGCTGTAAATTTGATACTGAAAGTAATTCAAGTATGAAATATCTAAAGCCTGACTGGATAATAAGGCATGCCAAAACCAGATCAGTTTCTCCAGAAATTTCTGAAAGTATAGAGAGTAATGCAAAAAGTAATCAAAATCCTTCGCTAGGTAGCAACTACACCAGTGTAAAATAAACAGTTTGTTAGTTGAGAAATTATTTGTTTTCAACTGTTTTGGAACCGCAGTATTTCCTGTGAGGTGTAAGGTGATTAGAGCACACCTGACGGCACAGCTCCAGTAATAGATTTATAGGCACAATCTAGCCTTGTTACTTTTAAGTAATAGTGGTTAATAAACATGAAGTAATATAAATAATTTGCCTAGTAAAAATAAACTATGAACACTTAAATCCAGATATCCTAATGCTTGATTTAAAATAAAAAGGGTACTCTACAGTGTTGATTAGAGGTTTTAACAACTAAAAAAAAATATTGTTAAAGAAGGATTTGTTTTATTGCACATTTAGATGGATGCAAAGTGTGGGATTTCCTCAGAGAACCCTGTCCCATTTGTTCTGTTTCTTTTTTCCTCTTTCCTTGATCTAAAATACCCATGTTGAACCTAAATCAAGGTACAAAATTAGTCACTATCCACTGACCAGAGGTATTGAGACTAAAACATTGCAACTCTTGCTATGTACAACCATAGAAAAGCCTAGATGGGAAAAGACTGCTGGGGACTATCTGGTTCAGCCTTCTCTCAAAAACAGAGCCTTAGATGAGGTTATTCAGGGTCCTTTCAAGCCAAGTCTAGAATACTTCCAGCAAGGGAGGTTTCATTGCTATATGACCTGATTCCACCCCTGCATGATCTCAGCATATTTTTTCCTACTAATCTAGATTAACCTCTCAGTTAACTAGTACTGAGAAGACTAAAATACTAGAAATTAAAAGCAAAGTATAAGGAAGAGGTTAGGATTTTCTGTCAAAAGATATTTCTGGAAAATATTTTTGACTTTTACATCCTTCAGAAGTGTTTTCCGGTATATTCTTTACATTTTCTCTAGAGAGCAAATTAAAATATTTTTATTTTTTAAAATGAGTTTCTGATTTTTATATTCAGAAAGTCATAAAAACTGGTTGGCTTTAACTTTTATTGAAAAGAGTGGATTTTGGCTCTAGGGCAGTGTGTTCAGTACCTAGATTATCTATCTTTCCAAAAGTTGCTGAAAGTTCCCTTTGGATCTGCAGTTACTATGGCTGCTATAAAAGAAGAGAAGCATACTTAGTGTTTGGACATCACCATAAGCCTTAGTGCATGAAGGGAGGCTTCCTGGGGTGACTTTAATGCAGGGACCGTGGTTCTCCACTGAAGTCTCCAAAACGACACCCTCGTGCCCATCCTGGAGCTTCCCATGCATTGATGTTGTGTGCAGGGTTTTCTCTGTTTCCTAGGCTGTGTGAAGAAAAGATCTTGTGTTGAATTTGGGATCTGTGCAACATGTTGGTAGGAAAGCCTTGTACCCTGAAGTCCTTTAGCTGTGCACAGAGCAGCTGTGCTATGGGCAGCAGCAATGAAAACTTCCTCCCTGTGCATGCCAATGTGCCAGCGGCTCTGCTTTGAAGAACAGTCTATAAGGAAGGAGAGAAGTCGGGATTCGAGCAGCAGCTGCAAAATGTGGGATACTCCCAGTGCCAGGATGTAGGAAATCATGGCAATGGTTTCAGTGTAAAACAAAACAAAAAAAAAGGAGGGAGGAAGGGGGTGTGTGGAATTTGAGTAAGTCAGAGGGAAGCGGGAAGCTTAATAAAAAAAGTTATCAGTTTAGGTTTTTTTCCAATCAAATTTTATAATTATAAGAGATCTACTTGCTCTGTTACTGTGTTTGCCATAGTTAACAAAAAACTATTAATGATTTTACACATGCCTTTTAAAACAGGAGGTATTTTTTCTCTACTGATCTGTTTTAGAGTTTTCTGCCTGAAATCTCTATAACTTCTAGTTTATTTCATAATTTCCCCTTTGATATAGATAGTCAAAGAAAGAATCCTTTCCCCTGCTTCATGAAAGAATAAACTTAAGGGTTTTCGTGTTGAATTTATTTAAAAATGTTTGGGGATTTTTTCCACTGAGTATATATCAGGGGAAATTTATGAGCAATTTTTAGATAAATCTATGTCTACAAGTTGAAAACCCTTGCATCCACTTAATATTTTTGATAAGAAGTAACATTACCCCCCCCCCCCAACTGGGAATATTATGATAGTAGGGAGGTAGAAAAGTGCATTTTCTTAAAAATTTCACTCTAAAAAACCAACCAGTTCTGCTTCATTGTTTAAATCCCCAACAAATGACTGAAATTAGTTGAGCTGGAATGGTAGCAGTATTTTATTTATTGATCAACACTTCCAAACACAGTTTTGCACAGAGAGTTTGATCTACCAAACAGCTTTTCACAAAGCCTTGATACTGCAAGCTTCAGAAGTGAAAGTAGTACAAAAATCCCTGCAGAAGATATATCACTTGTAAAGATCACACCCCCCATTTTTTTTATTTTTCCTTTAAAAATTGAAAGTGAACAAAGTGCTTTTATTGACAAATTTTTTTTTCTTCTGTTGGATTGGCTCAGATCACAGAAAGGACCCCTCTGCATAATGCTGCCTGTTTCTAGGGGGGGAACTTTCAATATGACATCTGGCTAATGTGTTTCTCAGTTTGCCTGGCATTCAGTAAGCAGGCAGGGTTATCAAGTACTCATTTTGTTTTCTTTTTTTCTGAGAGTGTCCCCTGGGCTTGTAAATGTAAATTTAATCTAGTACTGACATGCCATTAAAAGTGAAAGGGAAGAAATTAAAGAATTTGTAAAATGAGGAGCAGCAGCAGATTTTTGTCAGCCCATTTTACTTTCGCCAAGAGTTAGGTGTAGGAGATGTGGTTTAGATTACTTTCCTCTCATTATTGGGTTCCCCATGCTATCAAAATGAGTTTCACTGGTATTATACCACTTGTACAAATAAAACAACCCTCTACATGTATTTCGAGTTTATTGATCAAGTAATTCAATCTGATTTCTTGTTGAAAATATAGAAGACAATAGGTTGAGGAGGTGTATAAACAGTATGAGTAAGACTAATCTACTGTTCTTTTGAATGTATAAAACATTCTGAATTTGAATCAGTGTATCTTGCAGTGTGTATTACTAGGGCACCCTCTAGCTTTCATATTTCCTGATCAGAAAGGAAACAGTTTTGATCAATTTCAGAGTAGAACAATGCTATTTTCTAAGTTGTAATAACAGTGTATGATCAGCAGTTGGCATTAAAACAAAAAATATCTTGTAGAACTTTTATTGCACAATTTGTGTTTTAATAGGATTTTTAATATGAAAGGAAATTACCCAAATATTGTAGTAAATGTAATAGACTAGTGCCATTTTTTAAATTCTATTTTTGATTTCCAAAGCTGATTAAGATAGAGCTGGATCACTGTGGTGTATCTGGAGGCCCCTCAGGGAAGTGTCTGCATCAGGAGGATGAATTTCGTAATTTCTCACAGCAGAGTTCCTTTGGAGCACCCAAACTAGATTCTTTCTGAATGACACAAAGCTGGGGGATGTGCTCTGGGAGCCCACCTGTTGCACTTCAACTGTTTGGGCTGGGATGTAATTCTTCCTTCCCTCTCATGTGCCCCAAAAATGTGTGCAATATGGATGTTGGGTTCCCAACAGCAATGATATCATGTCATGGTTATGTTCCTGGTGCATCACCCTACTTGCTAATGTAGATACAACCAATCTGGGTTTAACTTTAGACCAGAAATTCAGGGCTGAGCAGGATCTGATCAAGCCAGACCCCTTTTCTGGGGAGTTTATAAAGCAGCAGTATCCCACTGGTCTTACTGGTTATTATCACATTCCCCAAAGGCTGTAGGAACAAAAACGTACTGTATTCTTCAGTGCAGAAGGAGCAGTGACTTCAAACAGGTTGTTTCAATAAGCTGTTTCCCCTATATTTATCCACATCATCAGACAGACTATTCTAAACTGGCTGTTTCTTGGTGTTATGTTTTATTAGCACAGATTTTTCTCCTTCTGTCTATTCTCATGCTGCAGCTTGCACAACTTGTTTTATCAGTGGTTTTGTATCAATCACAGAAGTGCAAACCCGCTGCCTTGTTTGTAGCTTTTCCCCTCAAAGCTTACGATTCAATCCATGCATTCCCTAGAGTGGCTAAATGGGGTTTTCCTTGGTTGGTTTTAATTCATCAGTTTTTAAGGCAGGATAACCAGTACCAGAAGAGGTTTCTAGATCAAACTGTAACATCATGGAAGAAAATAGTCTGGCTTCATACCTATACTTGAGTAGCTGCAGCAGGCTTAAAAAAACCCATGAACCTGTTGTATTATTTGCTAATTGTTTCTTTCCTATATCATCTAGATTAATTTATACTAGAAATGTCATTTTGCAGATCATTTGAGCAAGCTAAAACAGCCCTGCAGGTATGGAATATGAATTAACGAATCTACTTCTATTAGTGTATTACATTGTTACAGTAGTATCTTTGCATCTTCTGCATAAAATCAATCACAGTACCAAAGTCTGCACTGGACTTCCTAGAAATCACTGCAGGAGGACAGCCAGGAGGATCACCTAATCCATCTCCTATCTCTGGGTGCAGGTGATTAAATGTGCCTAGGTGTTTCTGATACAAATAGACTCTAGAGAACTCTGAAGTGAATTCCACAAGTCCTTGCAAGTAACTGAAGTAGTTCACATCTTGGCACAGTTCTTAGTGTTATATGTGAATCTCTTTTGTCCAAATTGAGCTAATTAGTGCACTCTTCCAGTGGAAATGGAAAACAATTGATTGCTGTCCTCTAAACAGCCTTTTTTTTGTCTTGGAAGTCTATATAACGCTCAACTTTTCCTCTCTTTTACAGAAAACTGCTTTCCTTCAGCTGTTCTTGAAATGGTGTTTTTCAACTTCTTATCTCTCTTTTTCACCTTCTCTGAACTCAGCAAGAAATCTGTTCAGGAACTAGTGCCAAAAACTGGGCACAGCCATCTGTGACTTTTAGCAGGCACTTTTTCCCCACAGTTGGTCATTGAGTTTGTGATCCATAAGGATTTGTCCTTCTTGGTCAGTATTATTATTTTTTATTTTAAATCTGTGTATAGACCTTTTATTTTCTAAGAACTGTACTCTAAGCATGTCTTCATTTAACTTACCTCTTTTGATTTTGAACCTTTTTCCAATTTGCTAAAATCACTTTGAATTCTAGGCTTGCCCTTGAAATTTCCTGCAGCCACTCCCAGTTTTTTGACACGTCTAATTTTTATAGTTGTTTGATTCTATCATCTCAGTCGATAAAAAAATTATTGGAGGTAGTTGGGCCTGAGGCTGAACCTTTTTCAAGAGCACATTTAGGTCTTCCAATTTGACAGCAAACTATTGATAACTACTTTTTAAGTACAATTCTCCAAGAGCTGGGCCACATTTCACGAGCTTGCTTAGAAGACTGTCACCCAAGGCAACGCCAAAAAGCCCTCTTGAAATCAGGAGACATCGTAACTGCTGCTGTCCCATGTCTGCCAGGTCAGTTACCATGCCAAGGAAACTAAAATAGCTCGATGTGGCCTGTTCTCAGCAAATCTGTTGGCTCTTTATTACCTTGTTATTTGCCAAGTGCTTATAAACTGTTTAGCAAATTATCATTTTTAGGGATTTTTGTGTGCCTGTGGTGTCACTTGGTATGGCTACGCTGAAGGTAATGAACAACAAGTCAATGCATTGGATTGAGAGAAGCTTGCAGGAGGGCTGTTTCATGACTGACTGCAGTGGGCGGGTGGGAGGTCTGACCCTGCTCTCAGTTTTTTTGAATTATATATGTTGCTTTGTGCTCTTCTATCCTACTTTGCAAAACACAGCATTATAATAATGTCCTGTTGCGCTGAGCGCTCTTCTATTAGGATTGTTCTTTCCTTTTGTTAAATCTACCTTTGATTCCACAACAATTTTGCATTTTAGTAAAATTTGGAATTTGAGTCATATCTTTAAAGGACACTCATTCTCGCTTTGCTACTAACTGGAAATTTTTTTGAATCCACCTTTTATTTTACTTTTGTAATATTGGCAGCATGGACAGTTTTCCTTGGTCTTAAATTTTGAATGCTGTGCTTCTGCTAACAGGGAAATCCCTAATAGAAATTTTTTGTTACTCAGCTTGAGAATAAGGTTTGGTTTCTTCCCAAAGTAAGGAACCGACAAAATCCTAAACATCTCAAAAAATAACTTTTGTAAGTAATTCAGCAATGAAAAAGATCCTTAAAATGACACTTATCTATGTGAAACAAGATCTTCTTATTTGGAATATATTGACTTGGAAACAATCAAACTTTCTTTTCTGCTATGCCCAGAGTATATTAGAAATGTGAATTGGTGAAATATAAATTGAATTTGGTGTAAGAAAGTTTTCCTGTTATGCAAAGGAAATTCCATTCTGGCATTTAACCTACCTGTTATGTCCCAATTGAACAGCAAATATTGTTCATGTTCAATTTCTCTTGTCAAGGATTTTTTTTTTATTATTTGTATAAACACAACATCCACTGAAGCTTATATTAGTTTTTCTTGTTTGGTTTTTTTTTTTCTGTGTACACATGCAATTGGAATTGAGCTTTTTTTTCCACAGCTGAAACTATATACATAAGCCAAGTCATGAAGTTTGCAGAAAACACTCTAGATAATAGCTGAAACGTCTTAGTTTCTTTCTAATTATAAAAAAATTTTTATAATTTTTTAAGGGAATGTATACATGAAAACAAAGTAAAAATCTTGTTTTTCCATGAAGAGACACACCAGAGTCTTTTCTGAAGTGGTGCCTGTCTTAGTAGACTAAAAGACAGAACAACCATGGACCATATGAAATATTCTTTACCTAGGTGTTGTCATCAGTTGCATCCTGCCTATGGCAGAATCCAAGTTTTAAGAGTCCAGTTTTTCTGTGCTATATATATATATATATATTGGAATGTGATTAAGAAATTAGTTTGTGTAGTTCTTAGCACCCTTTGCCCATATGTCACTGCATGCAAATGATACTGTATTATCATAGTAAGAAGAGCAGATGGGCTGGTTCATTCTGAACAACAGTAATTCACCATGTTTCTGACTTTTCCCCTATGAAATTTGTACTAAAAACGTTGTCCTGGAGTAATAAACTTGGAGACAGATGGACCTACCATTTGAACTACACAACTTTACACCAAAATAAGTTCTGGAAAATATTACAGGAATGTGTTATTTTTAGAAGTAAGAAATGGGGAATTCAAAACTTAGAAAAAATGATGGTATCAAACTATATTTCATGCTTATAGATTTATTGCAGTTTCCATTACAAACTCATATTTTAATGACAATTTAGAAAATTCAATACGCTCTACAGGGGAAAAAGATACAATCTCTTTCTCTAAAAACTTGCTGCAATGGCATGTACTTGTACAAGTGACAAAAGCAGGGGAAGGGAGGAGTAGGGCTGCGACAGCCACTTAGTGTAAGATTGACATTCTGTCCTTGGAATGAATGGTGAACCCCCATCTGAGGGGGGATGGATCCTGACCAAAGGCAGGGAAGTGAACTGCAGGGCTGTTCACTGTATCACGTGCTGTAAGCCAAGTTGGAGCACCAGCGCTGGAGGCATCTCTTAACTTCTGTTACCTTGTGCAGGCTTCAAAGAGCTTCTCCCTAAGCACTAGAGAAAATACATTTTTTAATTAGCTGACTGACTTCTACTCTCTGAGACAACTATTTGTCCTTCCAACAAGGCAACCAAGAAGTTAACCTTTTGTTTTCCCTAAATTAAACTTTTCTTTAAGGCTTCCTCTTATGTTACAGATGATTTCAAGTAATCCTGAGGTGTGATTGTTTCTTTGGCACTAACAAACCCCAGGAAAACAACTTGGTAGGTCAGACATTGGGGTGCCTTTTAATCAATGACAAATTTGAAAATCCTCGTGACTTGTTCCTGTTTCACAAACTGTCAGTATCACATTTGGAGTCGACAGTGGTTTGTCATACATGTCAAATACTTTGGAGAATTGTCAGTGCAGCTTATACCCATGACAGAAGGTTCTGCTCAGTTTCTTGGTTTTATGGACAGTACTCCTTTGTGCTTGTGTGTGTATATATAGCTGTACATCAGTTTAATTTATAGTGCAGTTTTCTTGGAAATCTCCCAATGGATTTCTTTCTTCAGGAAATCAGTTTTCAAAGACTAGGTTTAAAAACAAAACAAAAAAACCCCAACAACTTCTAGCTAAAACATGTATGTGAGAAAGGGAGAAGTTTTACATGAGCATAAACCAGCCATCTGGAATGCAGGAGACTCAGATTCAAGTCTCTGCTATGCAGACTTCCCACTGCCCTCCTGGAAGAGTCATGTAAGCATTATTTGGCTATTTAAGTACGCCTGCCTTTTATTATTATTTTTTTTCTTTTTCATTTTGTTATCAGTTTTCTTCCTGGTTCTAAAAGGGAGAATATGACCTGGATTGCTTGCCTAATTCTTGGTTGAACACTTGTGGCTTACAGTTCTAGGTAAAAGTAATTTTCCCTAAAATTGCAGGAAATACTCCTTATTCTTTTGATTATTGTATTCCTACTGCATTTTGCAAAGGATTGTTGAAGTAAAAAGTTATTGGTTTATGTTTGGGTGTTTCCCCAAAATCAGAATATTGTCAAAGACCTTACTCTGTGTGTGTGTGTGTACGTGTACATATATACACATTTTCTTTTCCTGCTTGTAAGCCAGCTTTCTCAAGCAATGTTTTGGGGAATGTGAAGCCTCTGCTCATCTTCTGCTTTCTAATACAGACCTGAGCTGGAGCTCAGTAGGAACAGAAACAATTGTCAACTGATAAAGCAAAGTGTTTTTACCAAGCTGAGGCCAAAGAATGCTGGAAAATGTGTCCAGCTGGAAAAGCTCCTTTCCCTTAGCACAAGAAACTAGCTTTTCTCTATTCTTTGATATATTTTTGGGTGAATTGATGCCTCCTTTTTTATTTCTTGCTGAGTATTTGAATAGTTAGTTTATTCTATAGAATATTTTATCTTCATCAGAAATAGTTGATATGGTTTCCTTTAAAGCACTGAGTTGAAAACCATCATCTTGGTATGAAGCTTTATATTTCTCTTGTGAATGATTAACTTGATTAAATACATTTCATCTCACTTTATTTCCAATTTATCATAATTATGCAGAACATATTTTTAATTAGAAAGGGGGATCCTTTCTTGCTTGGATACAGAAAACCCTGTGAAATCATTTACAGGGGTGGGACCTCTGTTTTTCCTTCTGTTTGGATGCTGTTGCACTAAGTTTCAAATACTTCTCCACATCTGGCAATTCCCTTTCATAGATAAGGTTGTAAATGTCTCAGTTCTGTTTACATTCAGAGTGAAAAGCCACTATGCACTTAACCCTTACAGGAATTTTTAACATGCTCTTGTCAGACATCCACAATATAAGAGTTTGATTTGGAATTAAATAATTCTTGAAAGAAGTGAGACATTCACAGGCTAAATCAATTGTGTTGCATTCCAAATGTGTATTCTCTTTTTGCTTGCAGATCATTTTTGGCCAAAATAATTTCTTTTGAGCAGATCCAAGAGCTCAGCGCTTTGCTAGGAATTAGTCTTATTTGAATTTCCATGAGTTATCTCCCATTTCCAACCAGTAGCTGGTTTTTTTTCATGCAGGATAATTCACCTGTTGGTTGACAATATTTTACAGTTGCTTACCCTTACAAACTGAACAGTTCTGTGAGGGAGGAAATTTGTGTTAACCACAAACAAGTTATTGTAACTATTTGTATTTTGGTGTTCACTTACAGAAAAATATTTACTTTCCTAGTGTCAGAAGATGTTCTTGATGCTTAGGCTTCAGAGATGATAATTTTGAACTCCCAGTGCACTGCTTCTGTTGTTTTACTCTGGTATGTATCGTTGCCCTTTCTTAGGTGAAATTGCTTGCACCTTAACCCTACTCACATACTGCTTTACTACATGATTGAGAATTTTCAAACTGTTCATATACACAGTTGTAGTGAAGAGTTATGTGAGTTGCGTTGGTTTGGGATGTTGCACTGTGAAACCCTTTTTGGCCTTCACTTTTTAATTAGACTCCAGTTAAACACTTGAATTTCAGTAGCAGGAGTACAAAAGTATACTTTGTGAAGAGGAGCAGTTTGGCAGGCGGAGGGGAAATTTTTTTTCTTGTGATCAATGAAAATTTCAAAACAGGAAGTTCTGATGAGAAGTGGCAGAAAAGATGTGTAAATTCTCATTTTGGATATTCACATTAAGCAAAGACATGCAAGAAACAAAAGACTCACAGTAGGCAGTACAGGAAAATACCATGCTAGAGGCAAGCGAGCAAGGTCAACTTCAATCTGAACATAAGACTAAACTGCTTTCAGTCTACTGGGACCATATACAGGAATCTGATATTGTAATTTAACCATATTAAAAATGCTTAGTAACTTTTCGAATGCATGAAGTAACCACATGAGCTCTATGCTCTGTTTACACTCTCTTGATTAACCCACCCAAAGGACTCTGTACTGTACAAAGCTACAGCTTCTGAGCCCTTGTTAGCATAATGTGTGTTAACTTTTAAGGGGCGGGGGGAAGATGGGTAAGCAAGCTGAAGAGATCTGGAAAGCTTTTTTCCTCTCTCAAAAATGAGCTTAGTGTATCAAGGACAAACTCTGTGGTACAGAAAGATCTCAAAGTACTAAGTCCTGCTTAACCAACAGAACCTGGTCAGTGCTGTGGTTATAATTGATCTCTAAAGCCAGAAAATACATAAATACAGTGGGAAGAATATTCTAGTACTTGTCCTGTATTTTTCATAAGGGTGTGTTTAGAAAGGAGGGGTTATAGTTGCAGATCCTGCAGTCAAGGGAAGGACCAAAGGAAAACTGTAGAGCCGATAACCATCATGGCATTCCCCTGAAGGCTGCTTTGGTCAGTTGAAGCAAATTAATTTGGCCTGTTTGTGTAGTTGGGTGGATCAGAGTGCTCTTATCCATTGAAGAGTTTTGAATTAAAAACCTTTGACATGACCAGCAACCTTTGTTCCTGCTAAGTGGAAACAGAAACGTGTTCTCTAACACAGAGATCCTGTTCCTACAGACTGTTCTGGGGTTGTCTAAAGGATGAATAACTTGCAATAAACAAGCTAGCACAGGTAGTGGAAGAAACATAGTCACATTACAATGGCATTCTGCCCAGTCAAACATCTTTCTTAGCAGAGCTGAGAATTAGCATTTGTGGGATGCTAGACAAAAATAACTATATGGCACAGTTTAAAACTCTCCAAGCTGAACCTTCGTAGACCTCTGTTGCAGCCTGTTGAAATACTTCCTAGGTGTTGGTAGAGTTCTGCCACCACTGTGCCCCATCCAGGAATGTAGGTATCTAGCTGTAAGAATTCAACCCCTAAATCAGGGTCACCATGGGAAAATGCAAATGGGAGGGACAAAAAGAAAATTACCCTTTCAAAATGGAAAAATCTGTTTTCAGTCTTTACTTAAGTCAATGACACTATTAAGCCTTTGTCAAACATCTCATGATAATTAATGTGGATAACTTTAAATTGAGAAAAAAGATCTTGTATTTTAGAATAACATTATGGCTGTATATATACATGTGTTCAAACTATGTTCTCAGCTGTCATTGCTGAGCCATCCAAATGCTTTATTACAACCATGTTATACAATTAGGTGAATAATTACATTACTCTAAGTGCCATCATGGTCTGAGAAATGAAATGAACAACTGCAAGATCACCTGTAATTATATAGTTCCAGTATGATTGAATATAATGCATTCTGTAAATGTAAAGTGCTAGCCTTTGGAAAATGGCCTAGTTATTATCTGCCTGTATTATCTAAAAGGACATGTATGTCCCTCTCCTAACAACTCTTCAACAGAAAGTTTAGGTGATATATTAATTGTGTTTGCTTTAAAACTGATCCAATGACAATTCTTAAATTCCTGTTATCGCATATCTGTTAGTTACCTTAACTGTTAAGATAACTACTATACACTTACTATGGCATTAATATACCATAAATGTATTCAGTGTATTTCATAAATGAATAATTATGTTGCAGGTTTTTTGATATGTTTCTGCTTAATGGTGGTGTGAGTACTGTAATTATCATTAGCTATTAATTTCTTATTATTTCCTTGGGAATTTTTTGGCATTTACTAATGTTCTATAATTTAATGTAATACTTGTTCAATTAATGTTTGACGATTTTACATTTGCTTTACTGAATACATACATACAGTGTGCTACCGACAAAGACTTAAGGTTAGTGGAAAACTTCATAAAATTTAGTTATTC
The DNA here is from genome assembly GCF_000737465.1 of Haliaeetus leucocephalus. Classification (NCBI taxonomy): domain Eukaryota; kingdom Metazoa; phylum Chordata; class Aves; order Accipitriformes; family Accipitridae; genus Haliaeetus; species Haliaeetus leucocephalus. Next base: position 1,886,141 of record NW_010972437.1, read on the forward strand.
CTTTTGTGGTGTTTGGAATGGTGTTTCCCTGAAACAAATACACGTTAATCTTAGATGAACTAATGCAAAGAAATGTGTTTAGCTTAAAGCTAAAATATATCACATTTCAAATGTGACTGAAGAAAATCAAGCATAATTTCTATAAACTGAAGTCCTCAGTTTCACATCACATTGGAAAACAGTAGCTCTAGGAAAAAAACCCATCCAGGAAAAATATTAACAATTTAAATGCTCCTCAAATAGTCATATACCAGTGATAACCATCCATTTTAAGTGCTTTTCTAACAAAACCAAGTGAACTATTCCATTGTTAATTGGATGCTTAATACAGACAAACGTACTGAGTGATACAGTGAATCTCATGCTGCATGGCAGTGCAGCCCCCCATTAGCATTGCAAAGGGGGTGTCATGGTTTAACCCCAGCCCACAACTAAGCACCATGCAGCTGCTTGCTCACTCCCCCCCAACCGAGTGGTCTGGGGGAGAGAATCCGGGGGGGGGAGAGTAAAACTCATAGATTAAGATGAAGACAGCTTAATAGGACAGAAAGGAAGAAAATAATAATACTGATAATAATAATGACAATAATGATAATAATAAAAGGATTAGAATATACAAAACGAGTGATGCACAATGCAATTGCTCATCACTTGCTGACTGATGCCCAGTTAGTTCCCGAGCAATGATCCACCCCTCCTGGCCAACTCCCCCCAGTTTATATATTGGCCATGATGTCACATGGTATGGGATATCCCTTTGGCCAGTTTGGGTCAGCTGCCCTGGCTCTGTCCTGTGCCAACTTCTTGTGCCCCTCCAGCCTTCTTGCTGGCTGGGCACGAGAAGCTGAAAAACCATTGACTTGGTCTAAACACTACTTAGCAACTCCTGAAAACATCTCTGTGTTATCAACATTCTCCTCATACTGAACCCAAAACATAACACTACACCAGCTACTAGAAAGAAAATTAACTCTATCCCAGCTGAAACTGGGACAGGGGGGAGCTCTCTTAGAATTGTTCATCCTGAGGCAGGGCTGTGCAGTGCACACAAAAGAAATAAATAAAAAAATCTGACAGTAGCCATCTTGCATATCGCAAAAAGCCGTGACTTTGCTAAGAGTAAGCAAGTTTTAGCAATGCTGTCTCTGATTCTAAGTCTTTGTTAATATTTTCCCAATTTCCAGGTATTAGGGGAAAGAGTCTTATCTATTTCTTTAAATAGGTAAGATGCCAGCAAGTGTAGAACAGCTGTATGTGTTCATATTTGAAGGGGATATATGTAGATTTCTGCACATCAGTACAACCTCCTCCATTACATTTATTTTTGTTACCTTTTTGTATTACTTCTACAGTATTATCACAGAGGCTTGACAATAAACATGGTTGCAGTGGAGGAGGATGTCAGATGTGAAGATTGACATTCCTAACAAAATTATGCAGCCTTCTTGGCAGAATTAATGCAAAGAAAAGTATCTTAATATTAAAGTGTGGCTCTTTCCTCTCCATGCTGCTGCCTTGATGTTAATGGTGAATTCATGTCTCCAAAAAAGGATGAACAGGAGCTGTGTTACAGAAAGGATGGCAGAACTTCTGCCATATTAGAAGTCGTCTAACCCTGTAAATCCCTCTGAGCATTCTCAGATCCTGTAGTCAAAGAAGTAAGTTATTGCACAATAAGTTTAGAGAAGCTTCTGCATCCTGGGCAGTCTTGTCAGAGCTGTCAGGTGGGAGTTTGACTTAATTCTTTCCAGTGTCTTTTCAGCTGTATCTTCTCAGAATGTCAGCTAGAGATAAAGTTGCATTTTTAATTGATTTTTCAGAACATTTTTTGTCTGATGTTTTGTGTTTGGGCTGAATCCTAGGGTGTTTTTAGGCAGTGTCTGATAGTATCTGTGAAAGGAGACATGTTTATCATCCTCACATAAGATGAATGGGATGCAGGAAAGAGGTAGGGCACTAAAGCAGTACAGCTGTGTGAATGAATGATTTTCCAGGTTTGCTGGCAGTTTAAAAATAAACATAACATTGTTCAACATAAGCTTTATTCTGGGACTGAACAAAACATTTCTTTGGTTATGTAAGGTGCTGGTATGAATACATATGAAAAACACATCCACCTTTCAGATTTCACAATCCTGTGAAAGCAATGCTCAAACACCTGGGAAACTAGTTCAGACCAATTTCAGAAAGTGAATGTCAAAAATATAAAAGCCAAGACTATTTGAAATATGAAAAGACAAGACTGAAGGGTTATCCCTAAGGCTAAAGTGATGAGGGTCCCTTGTAATCTTTGTCAGAGAACAGCGAGCCTCCCGGTTTAAAATTTGTGAAATAGATGAGGACTTTAAAATAATTGTATCAGCATGTCTTCCTGACAGCAGTATCTTCTTGCAACTATTGTGACCATGGTGCAGTCATAGTCAAAATCTTCTCCCCTTACTAAATCAAATTATGAAGTCATTCTAATAGTGTTTCCCCTATTTATTTATAACATTTCAAAAGGGTACTGTGGCATGGCTTATTTCCTTACAGTGTCAGCCACGCTTGTTTCTATATGGGTATTTTAAAAAAGTAAAAGCCTAAATAACAAACAGAATTTAATCAATGTTTTTATTTGGTTTTAACCTCAAGTGTATACTTAAGTGCAATTATTGGAGGGTATATATTAATTTTTAGTGAATGGCAGCATAATTATTCCAACTAAGTCCTATAGTACAGTAATATATTCACCAAATCTTACAGCTGCCCTTGGCTGCACTGAACTTATGCAACCCTATCAAATTTAATGAATATGTGTACACTCTGCCCTCATTAGTAGATTTGTTAGTACCAAAGTTCTGTTATAATACGATGTTTTGTCTTCCTAACTTTTATGTCTTCCTGAAATTTAAAATCAAAACCAAAGCCAGGAGGTTCCCTTACACTGTTCCAAGTGGCTGGGTCCTCAGGACTATGCAAATGGCAGCATGGAAGAGTTCTGTCATGGAGAGTTGTCTGATTTGAAATTGGTATTTCTAAATCTATTTGGGTGAATCAAGGTTTTGTCTACACGAGGATTCAGGAAAACTTGAAACAAATCAAACCAAATTAGCCTCCTATGTAGGTTTCTCAGTTGGAAATGAAGTGACTTTAGCTCACTGTAGCTTCACTTTTCTTTCCCCCCCCTTGCTTATTCTGCAGTGCTGTGTTCTCTGTATCTCTGAGAAAGACAGTCCAAGATGAAGTTATTTCTCATGACATTTTCTAACACTTTGGATGCTTAGCTAATGTACTATAATTTTAGCTTATGCTCTTTCAATTAGTAAGACAAATTTATTGTATTGCTCATTTACTGGCTGTTTTCATGCTGCGCTCATTATCTGTCTTGTTCCACAGGAACAGACTTTTAAACTGGGAATGGGTCAAGAGAGCACACTCGAAATGACTTCTGACAAGCAGCTGACATTTTTCTGCACCTATGATGTTCTAATCTTCATGCTAATAAGGACATTTATTCTCATAGAGTTTAATAATTGTTGATGGCTTTAGAAATAAAAAAGTAGTACTTAAGTCATGAACAGTGCAAGCTGCTGCAGAATGTAAGCCCAATGAAGTGTCACACAGTGCTTCTTAAACTGAAGACTATGCATCTCTTTAATGGAAAATGTTAACAAAAAAAGGAAAAAAAATCCAACAATGCTTTTAATAACTGAGTATCTTGGAACTGAAATATATTTTTCATTCATTAGGGAAGCATATTTAACAATGAGAACAGTTAAATGTACATAAGTTTTTGATTTTGGAAATTAGATCAAATGTGCTTTTTTTATAGTTTTGAATCTTTACATGTGAAATGGCATTTTAGAAGTGTTTGAGGGCCATGAAAGGAAGAATGCAAGCAGTAATAATATTAGATTACATCACAGAAATTTAAGCACTAGGTTGCTACATCTAGTTTCTCAGCATTAAAGCCTGATCTAATAATTGTAATGGATATTGGTGTGGTTCCTCAGTAATGAGATGATTTAGTGAAGCCCATGTGTGCGTAAAGGTTTGGATTTTTGTTCTTTTTTTTAAAATTTTGTTAAAGGCGAAGGATGAAAGGAAAAACCTCGTGTTTAGAATGCGCTATCTGAAATGGTCTTTTTGTTGGATCATGAATGTGGCAAAAGAATTGGAGCAGAAAACTTGTATCATTGTTATATTAAATTTATAGCTTAAGAATTTGAGACCTAATTTATACCTTGTAATGATAACATTTTTGGACCTTCAAGCCAAATTTGGCTAGCCATCAGCTGGCATCTTCATACCTATTTAGGCAATTAAAACCAGATGACTTGACTGTTGCAAGTAACTAGCATTTCTTTTAGAGGTTTTGGCCATATGTTGTGTCAGGTATTTGGTACTAATGTTGGCCATGTCACTTCTCTTTAGGTGTTCACTTGTAATGTCTGAATTTGAAAGTGGTGGGTCACGTTTAAACGTGATTTCTGATTACATCAGTTGACCAATGGGGTTTTTAAAGGTAATATGATTGGTGACCAAAGAGGCTTCTGTTAATTATGGCTCAAACCTTCAAAAGTAGATGCCTAACAATAAAAAAAAAAAAAAATGAAACCCAACCAACCAACCGACCGAAAAGCCAAAGAAATATGGGCTTAGTTTTATTCCTTCTGAAGTAAAGAATTGGATGGGTCCACTTCAGAATTTTTGCATGGAGTTTCTGCACAGGCAAAATCCAGCTGCTTCAGTGTAAAGGCTTGGGCCAGCCCTATACAGGATGGCAGATCTCAGGGCAAAGGAGGACAGGGGAAGGACAGCAAGGAGGAGACTAGGTGGGATGGTGAAAGGTGTGCCACAACAGCACTGTGCTGCTTTGCAGCCCTTAATAGATTGCTGTGTACAGTGTGGCGTTTTAGGTACATATTTCAGAGTCTCACCACATGCTCCTACAGCATACAATTAATTTTTACCACACTTGTGTTCAGCTGCCCTTGGTAGTAGTCCAGTTACCTATATCTGGAAATACTTTTGTTCCTGAATGGTGCCTTCTGCCTTTCTCCTAGTGATGTACTGTGCCCAAAAGTACCTTTATGCAGTGACAGTCAGAGAAATCCACAGTACTTAGAACTAAATTAATGTTCTATTGCACTAAGTATACATCAAACACTACCATGTTTCCAAATAAATATTTCACTCTAGGCTTGGATGTAACTTTTCGGGGGGGGGTGACTATATAGATACATATTTTTAATTTTCAGCAAAAAGAAAATATTATTGTCAAGCACTACACAGTTATCCACCTATGACTTTTTGCATGAATGATTTATGTTCTAGCTACACACAATTTAAATGTAATTTATATGGAGAAGCCATGACGGATGCCCTCTGTGTATATTACACAAAATTGCTATCTATCAAGATTGAATGCTTGGCACACAACAGGGCAATTGCCTGCAGTCTGGAAGTAAGAAAGCCATAAAGAGGAGCAAGAAAGCAGAAAAAGCACTCACATCTGCATAAGTACGCAAATATGGCTGATGGAGTGACTCAAAATCATAGCAATACTTTGGAAAAGTCCTGAGCCTGTTTATCAGCTCCAAGGAAGTCAAAACTACAGAAGCAGATGGGTACAAGAGAGAATTGATGAGGGATGATACGAATGCCTATGTAAAATTTTACCTGTATGCTATACATTAGAAAAGGCATTTTTTTGGTACAGAAAAGCTGTAGCTGGTAGGTAAGCAAATAGCATAACAATTGGATGTCAGGCTCAACCAGTAGTCCTTTGAATAAAGGACTTCTAAATAAAGAACAAATATTTGCTGAGAAATGATAATTTTTTCTGAGTAGAAGTAGGCCGTATTAAATGACAATAAGTCAGCAAGGTGTCTTTTCTGTTGTTGTTTTTTGTATAGCTTTAAACTAGAAAAATACTCATCTTTGTATTAGCTTTTGATTTGGGAGATGCAGTTTCAATGCCTGTACTCTGTGCACGCTTCCTGTGTGAGTTTGGACAACAAAGGGACCCTTGCATCTGGTCCCAAGGAAGAAAGCTTGGGAATTGGCAAGTATGGTGCACGCTGAGGTGTTTCAGTGATATCCGTGGGATGCTATGTACATATACAGCTGTATAACGCTGCCAGTGTAAGTCTGTGGATTCTCTGAAGTAGTGCAAAGACCACTTCAATATTTGTGTAGATAGGTTTAGACAACAAGAGCCAAATTTCTGGTTATATAAAGGTGTGTAGGTACATTGACTCAGCCCCAACCTCCTTATCCTTCACAAAAATGTGTATTTAAGGCAGTATTACCAAGCATTGCCTGTACTGAGCAGCTGTTCAACTATGCAGTAGGTAGGAAGCTGCTGACACCAGGCAAAGCACTGAAAAACTTTCCTTGATGTAAAAAACCCCATGCACTTTCTTGAAAGGGAAGAGGTGCGTGGGTAATCCATTTGAATTATTGGCAACTGTGTCTTTGAAGACAAAAATGGTGCCAATGGCATTGGTAGCAAACTTACAACAGGCATGAAAGAAAGGGGCTTGCTTGGGGCTTGCTTGAAAGGCATACATCTGTGAGAAAGGGCCACTTGGCTTCTCTGGCACACTGTTTGCACCTGCTGTTTAGAGATGGGGAAATTGTTGGACTTTGGGGGAGGAAGGGCTGCTCTTTTGGAGGGATGGGAAAACAAGATTAATTGCTTTCATGGGTGTTGCTTTTTGACAAGCTTAAAAACTGCTGGAATGACCGATATTGTTCAGACCTATGATGTTCTGTGAAACAATAAAACTCATATTACAGAAGGAATTGATGATGACAATACATAAGGTATGGGATGTTCTTAACATGCTCTTCAGTTAACAAACTATAGATAGAAAAAAACCCCAAACCTTTGAGCTAGAAATTGTTCAGACGCTTTAAACATTGTTCTTCCATCCCTAAGAAACCAGACATGTTTGGGTCAGGTTCTTGTGAGACAGTGGAAGTCCACTGACATTAAAAGAAAGATACTGCTGTTCCAATTTTTTTAGAAGAAAAAAGTTTCTGTTCCAATGCTTGGAAAATCAGTATAGCCCATCTGTAATACCAGTCACCACTAAGGCTGCATACCAATGATGAATTCTGCAGTTTGTCATGATTTCACCTAAATGAAAAAGTGCTATGTGAAGATATCGAAGCTATGAAAACCGAACTTTTAAAATTGGCTTTTATTACACTTTTGGCACCCTGAATTAGACTTGCACAGATAGCCACATATTAGACTTGCATTATAAAATGCTACATTTAGGAATAGATAAAAAAGAATTGGAAAAAAAGAGCTCTGAAGGTCACAATGGGAAAGAAGATTGAATAAAATGGAAACCTTTTTATTAAAAAAAAAAAAAAAAATCCTGAAAGCATAGTACAGTTATGAGAAACTTTTGTGAGAAATGGGCAGTCACCCTGGTTATGCAGCTCACCTGCAAGACAAAAAACTGGTAGACAGAGTTCCCAGTGTTGTTCTTTATTAAAGGCTGACATGCAGATTGTGGAAAACTAGCTAGAACCAGAAATGCACTAGATCTTAAGGTACATATCTTGTTATCACAGTGTCTTCCCTGGGAGCTGTGCCTGTATTGCAAGATACATAGATACACTGGGTATAGATGCATAAGCTAAAATGATTTAAACATTTAAAGAACAAAAGAAAGTCACTCTAAAACATTAGAATGGGTGTAGATGCAATTTTCCAATATATAAATTTCACTAGTGAACGCTATGACATGTAGAAATCTTTTGCCATTTTAACATCTTTGGTGTTTCTAGTACCTACTTAATCTCTGGGTCATCTGCTCTTCATTCCAGTTCAGCAGTACATTTAGATGAATGGCATTAGATCATATGTCCTCTACCTGTGAATTGATAAGCCTTTCTTGTTGGTCTGCGTGTAATATGTATATTTAGTGTTTGATATAGTCTGTCTAGCTTTAAAAGCACTTCAGTGTTTGAGTGAGCATGATGGTGAACGTATCATTGGCCATGTATTTGTGAAGGCTGACAAGTAGCTGGAAAGCTCTAGCTCTGCTGGAAGGCCACCGGAAAGGAGAGTAAGCTAGTTACATCTGCAGTAATAAAAAGAGTTTCTTGCCTGTCTCAGTCTGTTGGAGAATAGAAACTCTGTGCACATTTAGCAATATTTAGAACTCTTTTCTCTTTTCTTTTACACCACTGTAACTTGATTAAGTGAAGTTATTCCTTATCTACTCCCATGTAAGTAGGAGGCAGGTTTCTAAGGCTGGCATGGAATTGTCAGAATGGTTTTTACTTTAACAGCACCAATTCATCAGAGGGTAGTGATACTAATTTAAGCAATTCTGTAAACTATTGTGAAATGCACTTTTAATATTATTAAATGTTGAAATGTGCTAGCACTAGTAAAAAAAAATACTTCTTTAAGAGGATCTTATTAGTTTACTCAACAGAAAAGAACTAGATATTATATGTAAATAGAAAATCTGAGCAAACTTTTAAAAAACCCCTATATTTTTCTTTCAACTTTATAGTATTAAGCAAAGATGAATAAAACTTTCTGAAGTCTATTTGCTTGTTCAGTTTAAACATAAGCTTTCAAAGGATAGGTGTCAATGGACTATTTCTGCAGTCTGCAGCTGCAGCAAACCAGCTATATACACAAATTTAACTACATTGGTGCTGCCCTCACTTAACACTGCTGGAGGACGGGGCTTTTCCCTCAGTTGACCTCCCTTCCAGGCAAAGCCTTTCACTAAACTTTGCTTTTCCTCTGATAATCCCACTCATTTTGGTTATAAGAATCCTGTTGCTGTAAGAATTGCAAAATGCATTATCTGCTTTTTCACAATTACTGTTTTTATCATGGAGATGATGTACTTTAGTTACTGCTTGCTATGGTACTCTGCTATCTCGCTGCTGAGCAGTTTGTTAGGAAACAGCACTGGAAAATATCAAGGTTTTTTTTTCTTTAAAGCCAAAGAGATACTAAAGTATTTATGACAACATCAATTTATGAAACATTATTTATGTGGGCATTAGATTAGTGATATTTTAATGCTATTCTTTGTCACATTTCACCAGTACTAAAAATGTTAGAGGGCAAACATACAAAACCCCCCAAACCTTTCCATGTTTTAAAAGCATTTCTTCTGTAACGCATAGCAACTGAAAACTATTTTAACTTAATTTACTGTGCAAAATAAATGCCTGCATGAAGAAGGACTTTTATTTAGACAGCCTATGCATATCCTTGATGACAATGTAAATTCTTAGTGTGTAATACAAAATATAGAGTGTCATAAAAATATTTCTAGCTAGGAAAGGATCCATTTTTTGAATGTTCCTTTCTATTTAAGCTCTTAAATGAGAAAGTTTCACTTCCTCAAGTGCTGGTCAGGTACTCCCTTTGGCCTTTGCTTGTCATTAAATACTTTAGCCACCTATTTAACTTGAAATAAGCATGCCTTCTGAAACGAACTGTAGAAACAGCATACACTCACGAACACATTTTTTTAAAAAGCAAATAGGCACGTAGATTCCATGAAATTTTTCTTTCTCATGCCAAGACTAGGGTATTGGAAATTTTGATTTGTTTTGGTAAAATGACATAGGATGACATTATTACTGGCAAAAGCAGGTAGGCACTTTGGAGTTGGGAAGCCAGCTCGCAGTGATCCCGCTAGGGTAGGAGGCAGATTCCTTCCTAGGACTGAAGGTGAGGCTGATTCTCACAATGCAGCTGTAATCACCCCTACTGTCTGCTGGACCTCATGATAGCTCTCCCCTCATGTTCATATTCTCAACCCAAATTCTCATACAAGTATTGCATACTCTGTTCTGGGGGATGTGAACTCAACATAGATTAGACACGTGTATTGCTGCTTCTGTATACTGTTTCCAGCAATTATGAGCAGCTGCAATGTCTAGAAAAATCTAAAATATTGAGGCAATAACCATTGAATAATTTCTAAGTTAGTATGGTATCTAATGAATAAAAGTCTCACAGATGCATTCTCTGTTTTTTCCATAGTGTTCTAATTATTCAAGTAATATCTGTAACAACAGAAAATAGAATGATATTTTTGAACTGAGGGTTGACTCTTATATTGCAGCAGCAGCAGGAGACCAGATCTACTTCCTTGGCATTAGAAATGCAAAGACACTTTTTTTGTGAGAATGTGACTCATCTAATTTGCCTGTGTCTAAAGGATGTACCAGCCTTTAAGGGGAGCAGCTTAGGGAGGAAAAGAAGTAGCTAATTAGAAAATGCATTTGTATGCACATTATTGTTGCTAATTTATATGGCAATGGCCATATAAATCTGAGGACAAAATTCACATGCTGACTTTGGTCTTTTGAGGGCCTTTTTCAAACCTCTGCTTGTGCAGTGTTTTGTACAAGTTTATCTGCATAAGTGTAGACAAAGCTTATAAACATTATAGTTTCAGGTTTCAATATAGATAATTTCTTAGTTTTCTTTAAAAGTTCAATTAAGTTACTGCATACCTTGGCAATGTATATTTGCATAAGACAATGCAGAAATTCTCATATATAGCTACATATTATCAGACAGAGATTTGTCAAAACAAAACCTTTTTTTAAAGAACAGCTTTGCAGACCCTTTCATACATAAATATGTCCTTTAACAATTGTTGGTCTCCACTGGTAAACAAAAATTCTCTAATTTTCATTACTGATGACATTTAATAGCTTTATACTGAATATCCAGGACAGCAGAAGCCCTTGTCACCATCAGACTTAGTATAAGCTGATAAAGTAATGTTTGCATTAGAGGTTCTTATATCAAAAATATTAATTCTATTTTAAGGTTTCCTTCTTTGAAACAATCTACAGGCAGGGGAAAGAGAGATTCTACCAGGCAGTGTAGCTACATTATTTTTTTTCCAGTTAATAATATTGCAGGATTATTTAAAATCATTTGAGGCTGGGCTGCACCATGCTAGGTATTTGAGACTTGACAGAAAGCACGCGTCTTTGGTTTCCTTTCGGTAGGTTTCTGTGGCTAACAGGAGCTGACTTCATGGGGGTGGTGCGGCTGCTGCTGCCCCTTGCTCTGCAGCTGGGGGCTAAGTCGCTGGGAGCTACCATGGATTTTGGCAAGGGTAGTGTCCTACTAGATCAGCCAGTAAAACTCAAGACTGCCTGATCCTGGGGTTCAATACAAAACAAGTAGTAGAAGGTGGAGGGGAAAGGGGAACAGGGTAGAGGTACCCTTAAAGTTGGCTACTCGCCCTAGAGCCTTTTGTGTACAGTTATGCCAAGCCTTCTGCTGAGACATGGAGCCTGTGCTGTGAGCAGCGCTAGCCAGCTGTTTGGGGTGAAACCACCTCCCTGCAAAGTTCAACATGTGGAAATCCAATCTCTCTGCTGCTGCTCAGGTATTTAAGAGCAGACTGGACTAGGAGCCAATTTGCATTCTGTTTTGATTGCAGAGATTTTCCCATGCTGGCGTGGTCCTCTGCTTAACACTGTTATTTGTCATTTGGTGGTGAGGCAGGATGGAAATTGAATATTTTACTAGAATTACTGTAAATAAAAATATTTATCTATTATTGAAGGAGGGGCGAAGTCTCCCTTTCAAAAGAAGTACCATTATTTCCCACAAATCCTGAAATATGGTCTAAATAAAAATAAACCTAACATGTCCCACCCAGCAAAATTCCTGGACCAAATAACACAGACTTAACAAAGACTGAGGAAAGTAGCTGTGAAGGTGTGCTGTGTTGACAGACAATGCATTTTTAGCAATGTAATTTACTGCTGTTCAGCTTTACTGACCTTTTGAAAGATTAAAATAAAAATATTATTCTCTGTGGTCTGAGTGATTTCAGCTGTTTCAGCTACTGCACTCAACCACACAAAGGCTTCATAGAAAAGAAGCCCCGAGGGTATACACAGTTGAAGAAATTTCTAATAGTTTGAGGTCTGATTGTTATAACCCCAAGTTGTAATGGTATGCAAGGGTGCAGAAGTAAGAGGGTTGTTTATTTTTGTCCAAGATCAAGTGGCATATTTTTATTGCATTTTTGCTTAAAAAAAAAATTGTTTTCAAAGCCCTGTCCTGGGAAATACAACCTGGGCATCAAAACTGTGGAAGAGTAATGTTTTTACATGAGATTTCAAGCTCTTTTCTGCAGGTTCAGTACAGAACAAGTACAATGTGAAGGGAAACGAGTTTTCCCTGCTGTATAACTTGCCTGTGGCATGTGGTACCATGTGCGTCTGCGGGGCAGCAGCCTCTGTGTGGCTCCCACAGCTGCTGTTGCACAGCTGGAGCTTAGATGCAAGATGTTCAAAAGTACTCAGCTATTATCTTGTACTTGGGGTGGAGAAAGAAAGGAAGGAACTTTTGTTACTGGGATCAATTTTTGTCAGTTCTCTCCCTATTCTGACCACAGTCTTTAGAGTTTTACTTTCGGGAACATTTTACAGCTCTCCCTATGATATTGTGTTGACCAGGCAGCATGCAGCACTGATAAATACATTTTTGCCATTACACATAAATGTCCATTCAAGCCAGGACTTTATTAAACATGACAAAGATATGCAGGTAACATCTTGCCTCATGTGCCACCACCACAAAAAGCTGCTATGGAAAGGCACAGTGCTGTCCTTCCCCATCCCTAGCAGAGCGCTGCCACCCTTGTGACGTCCCCCTCCTGCCAGTGCATTCACGTGACCCAGGTAAGCAAGGTGATCAGGATGAAAAATAACGCAACAATAAACTCTGTGCCCCTGTCCAATTTATCACACTGCTGTACAAACACTTTTGCGAGAAATGCTGGCCTAGGAAGGACAAAATTTAAGTTCCCAGAAAATAACATACAGACAAATTCAGAATCCACACAAGCCATTAATCATGTGACAAATCAGAAAAGAAAAAATATGCTAAACTACCCTAGTATTTGTCATTCTTAATATCAGATTTATTACTTTTAATGTGTTTTTCTTTAAAACTCAAAGTTCATTAGTGTTTTACCCTATCAAAATTGTGACCTCCTTTGACTAGGAGTAACAGGAGCTTAATGTTATATTTAGCTATTGCGACTAAGATGTTTTTTGAGTTAAATCCACAGTACTGAAAGGGGTGAAGGGAGATGAAATGAGAAATTGCTGTACTAAAGCAGAACAGAAATCAATCTAATTTAATATCTTTCTCTGCTAGTGGCCAGTGCTGGGTACTTTAGGAGAAGATATGAGAAACACTGTGATAATTGCTTTCACAGAAAATATTTCTTTCTGCTGCTTCCCTTATATTTGTGGCTACCATATCTTGTGATGCAATGCATTAAATCCTTTCCAAAATTTTACTTTAAGAATCTTTTCATAGCACCTCTAGAAGTTCTTTTCATTGAAATAAACATCTGTTCCCTTTTAAAAAATTGTACTGATTTTTGGCCTCAATGATACTCATTCCGTAAGATCTCACAGGCTTCTTATGCTTTGAGTGGAAAAAGTATTTACCTTCACGGGTTTTTAAAATTACTGTCTTCCAGCCTCACAGAACAGATGACAAGAGAAGTAGAGAGAAGTTCCCATTATAACTTCTGTATTGCTTAATGTTCCATATAAATTATCATGTCATAGTTCTGTGGTGATGTACTTAAAAGGATTACATTTTTCTGAAGCTGAGATTTCTTAAAAAAAAAAATGCATCAAAGAAATGGAAAACCTCTGGGAGGAAAAGGAAATTAGTATTTCATGTAAAGGGACATTAAAACATTGCCATTTTAGTTGCCATTTCATGATTGGCTTTGCTCATTCCAGATTATTGCACTTCCAATTTTTTTTTGGCTCTGAATTTATACCCAGAGGAGCATACCCACACACTTTGATACATATGGACATTGTCGTCATCACCTACATCATGCTGACAGTTGTAGAATTGTTTGCCCCCAGAAATGCAGTTAACCACTAGAAGCAGACTACATTGCCTTACTGATCATCTGCCATGGTGTTGGCAAGCATGCAGAGTTTGGTGTTGTCTTCAGGGCCAGCTTGAGTTTAGGCATGATTTTAGGAATGACTTATCTTAACCTGATCAGGATGAAGTTTAAGATAAACTGAAGAAGGCTACTCTTTCCCTGAAAAACAGATGTTCTCAGAAAGTGTTGTGTGAATTGAAAATGTGACTCTTGAGAAAAACAACTTTCTCACACAGATTTTAAGTTCTTGTAACTCCAGGATGTGTCATGGCTGGTTGTGCTTTGTGGTAGCTGATGGATTGAGATGTGACCAGACAACCTTGGCATGCCTCAGCAAACTTCGGGAGTTTTGCAGTATCTGTAAAAAGACAGCCAAGTGCTGAGGTGGACATAGTGCACTATATGACCCAGAAAAGGAGGTTTCACATTCATAAATAGTGGTACAGTTTGTAGAGATGCAGGTCTTAAGTGTGGGAATCCTTAAATACATTTCTCCATCTAACAACCTATATGAAAGGGAAAGATTTTGATGTCCAGGTCTGAAGAGGGAGAGCTAATGCAACCAGACCAGTTAACGAAAGCTGTAAGTATTCACAGACCTGCACAGTAACCCGGGAAGTTGGCTGCCCTCCCCATTCCCAAGAAACTGAAAACTGTCTCTCAAGGTCTGCTTCCCTCAGTTTGGTCACTACCATCAATCGGATCTGCTGTCTGACGGAAAAGGTCACGTGCAACCACTTCTTCCTAGATATTGCTTCCACGAAAAGAGTGTATTTTCAAAACAGCAGTAGGTATTTCTTACTCTTAATTTCAGGCTTGGGCCAAATCATTGCCCTACCTACACCCAGTGGACATGGAGTCTGTGAGCATATGAGCTATGATGTAGGTGTTACACAAATGAACTCAGTGAAATTTTTATCTGTCATGGTTTAACCCCAGCCAGGAACTAAGCACCACGCAGCCGCTGACTCACTGCCCCCCCCCAGTGGGATGGGGAAGAAAATTGGGAAAAGAAGTAAAACTCATGGGTTGAGATAAGAACGGTTTAATAGAACAGAAAAGAAGAAACTAGTAATGATAATGATAACACTAATAAAATGACAACAGTAGTAATAAAAGGATTGGAATGTACAAATGATGCGCAGGGCAATTGCTCACCACCCGCCGAC
>NW_010972437.1:1901429-1934226 GCF_000737465.1 Haliaeetus leucocephalus
GCCCCCCCCCCAGCCAGTCCCCGAGCGGCGAATCCCTGCCCCCCCACTTCCCAGTTCCTAAACTAGATGGGACGTCCCATGGTATGGAATACACTGTTGGCCAGTTTGGGTCAGGCGCCCTGGCTGGACATGAGAAGCTGAAAAATCCTTGACTATAGTCTAAACACTACTGAGCAACAACTGAAAACATCAGTGTTATCAACATTCTTCACATACTGAACTCAAAACATAGCACTGTACCAGCTACTAGGAAGACAGTTAACTCTATCCCAGCTGAAACCAGGACAGTAATGTATAGAAAAACTATAATAAATATCACATGGATTAGAGAAATGTTCATGGGCAAACAGAAAGCATCTGATCCTGTGGGCCTGCCTTCTCTTGTAAGAAAGGAAGGATAAAGTCCAACTGCAAGTGAAATTGTCCTACTGATGCTGTTGTGCTCTGGGGCCTGGGATTGATGTGTTTGGTGTTCAAGTTGTCAATTCTGGTCACACAGCAACTTTCTTGGCCCCTCTGCAACAAAGGCTAGCAGAAAAGATCCACTAAACCAGTTCTGTATCCTTTAATGATTGTCAAAGGGAAGTAAGTTTTGCTGTATAGAATTTTTCAAATTTTTTCTAAAAATGCTTTTTCTCCCAGACTGCACACAAACATTTTGCTATGCTTTACTCCATTTTGTTCAACTTCTCAACCATGATATGTATTTATTCATTGTCACAAGATTGCACTGGGCAAATTTCTCTTTCGATCTTTCTTTCCTAACCTTAAACTTGAGGCACTCCCATTTTAAAGGCAATGTTTCCTAATTTCAGTGCACAGGGTCTTGCCTGTTTGGACCCATGGGATCCTTCAGTACATTAAATGGATTTTCCTTTGCTAATTTCTCAAGGCTATCATACAAGGAGGGTTAGATACAGACTGCAGAATAATTTAGGCAAATTTTAAGTGATGTGTGCTGAAAGATTTGTGTTGCTGCTATGGAGAATAAAATAGGAGGTTAGTTATTTGTCACAGACTTCTCCTAGATATTTTAATTCTTCTGTCACAGTGGTGCAACCAAACGTGTGGAGACACCCGGGTAACAGTGCATTTGCCAGCTAGGCTGTGTCTGCACCATGGGCACCCCCTCTGCAGTTCAGATACCAGTCAGCCTGCAGATGTGGTGCAAAGCACATCTCTTCAGATCTTTTCTTTTGAGTGGGGAGCAGGGAGAGGGTATTCCTTACAACAATTTTGAGAGAAGCTACGCTAAGAGAAAAGGCATTTTAGAAAGCAATATTGGGCGTGTCCATTTTGCCAAAGTCTGTGTACCCTAGTGCTATTCATGTGGTCTCTCTGCGCTTCCAGGAAGCAGTCTGAAAACAAGGGTCCAGATGCACACAATTCATTCTGTTAATGTTAGGATTGCTTTTTGCCATTTAGTGACAGAAATCCAGCAATACCCTGTGAAAGTTACTGCAAAGCTTGCCAGGTTACTTATAGACTTGGCTGAATGATGTTCTCAAAACTGAGAATGATGGAGGTAGTAAATATGCTTTCTTGTGACATAAATTTGAGAGCAGGATTTCAAATAAGTTATTGTACCTTCCTCTCCCTAACTAATGATTTGTTCTCCAGGGATGCTGGATGCAAGATAAACTTTATCTGTACACTGTAGATAAGAATCCCGATGGGAAATAAAAATTACAAAATAAGCTACCTGGAAACGGATTCTATTCTTGCTGTCAGAGTGTTTTTGCTTTTCTTTTCATATTTTGCCTTGTTCCTCCTTATCTCTTTTATCCTCATATTTGTCTACTTTTAATCCCATCTTCATCTCTTCAGCCTCCATTGGACTCAATGGATTTGGAGTGGAGCTGGAAAAGGCTCAGCTGAAGATGCTGTGCAGTCATAAGCCACATACTGGTGACACATTGATTCTTTCTGGATTTTCATTACTGGAGTGGTCTTTTGTTTTAGTTGTATATCTCCTTCCTATCTTCTATGCCCACTCTCTGTCAACATCCTGATTATCAGGGCACATGTCAGATTAAGTTGTGTTATATCCATAAGACCACAGGCCTTGTTCTTCGTGGTATTGTAATAGCAGACTACTCTACAATCTCCATGGGAGAGTGCTGCTGACTGTACTTATATCTACTTAGTGCAAATTTGGTTCTTGCCATCCTTTTTTTGGGGGGGGGGGGGGGGGGGCTTTTTTTCTTGTTTAAGGTTTTTATTATGGATATTTGAAAGAAATTTGTAAAGTTGATTATCTGGAGGTAAAACTTCCGTGACAGCCTTAGCATGAGCCTGCTGTCAGAAGAGCAGCTTGTGTTCATGTAGACTTATCCAATTTGCATCAGGAGTTGCTTTGACATGGATAGCAATGGTTTCACTCTGCAAGGATGCACCTTAATGCAGGATTCCAAACCTTCATGGAGACAACAGATAAATCCTCAAAGCTTCTGTGTTTTCTTTTGCTATGCGTACTGGAGTCTGCTTATTTGAAAGCTGCAATTTTTAAATTAAAATACTACTTTTAAAAATCATTGTGCATTAGAAGCTAGGTCACAGAAAAGAGAACTTTTGAAAAACCCTGAAAGGTGCACACCTGCCTCTGTATGCATCCAACTAGAACTTAAGATCTGGCTTTTAACCTCTGTATCACTTTGTCTTTTTTATACATTTTACTGTTCATTCGAGAGATGAGCTAGAACATCACCAGGAAAAGCTCTGTTACGGCTAAGTGAACAAGCCTTTCACTAACATGGAGGAATTAACCATAGCATGAGAGTTAATTGTCTCTGAACTTGCTAGCCAGCTGTGAAGGGCCAAGTAAAAATACAAAATATATATGCCATGGATGTGGCAATGGGCAAAAACCCCCTGATTTATGATTTGGATGTCAGACCAAAGTAATATGATATGACAGGACCTATGGTTCATTGTTATAATTCATAGCTACTGTAATAGTAGGCATAAAACCTAAAGCACAGGGCTGTCAGCCAATTAGTTGTGAATTAATAGAAATTCACTGAAGTGTCAAAGGCAAAGACAAAACACTAAAATATTTTATATATGAGCATGATATACGTGCTTCCCATTATGCAATCCATGCCCCTGTAATGTGTATTCTAGCCTCTGCTCTCTGAACGCTGATTCACCAGTGACATCACTTGATTTCTCCTTCCTATTTTCTGTTACCTGATGGAACTCATAAATCCCAAACCCCCAAACTGTGCTTTATTACACTCATTGCTCCCACAATTCTTACTCTCAACTAAATGATGAGAAGCATAAATTTCCTGCCATGAACTTCCATGTGTTAAATTCTTGAATAGGGATTATAACACAATGGGATAACTCTTTTTTTTTTTTTCCTTTTCATAACTATGAATAATTAGTTTAAAATAAACAGGTAGGGTCATCTGAAGTATCCTTTCACAGGTTTTCATAGGCACTCTTAACCATTACATCTCTTTGAAGATGGTACACTTCTAAGTGTTTAATGCCCTAGTTTACCTCTTTAAAAAGTGATGCAAGCTGTTACATTTGACACTGGGATTTTATAAGGTGACTAAAGTAATTAGCACCCAAATTCCTCTGGCTCAGGGAATCATAATTAAGACCTTCTTGACTATTTCATTATTACCAAAAATGTGCTATTATAAAATTGCTTTAACTTATAATTGTTAGTAAAATGTTAGCGTTATACCATATTAAAGCAGACAATAAAATGTAGAGAGTGCAGGAGTCATCTGCCTTGTGAAAAGCTTGAACTAAACCTGACTCCTCAGTGTCCATGCTGATGGTCGAGCCTGCTGCTATTTGAAGGCATTCTCCCATGAACTGGTGACAGGATGAAGCAAATCTTCAGCAACAGCAGGTGTGGGGAAATGAAATCCCCTCTCTCCCACCTAAGCACAGCTATGAGAAAACAGGACTGACTATAGAGTCCAAATTTCTGTTGATATCTGTAAAATTTGCTGCAGTTGCTAAAACTTTACTCTCTTTTTGTAGCTAAAATGCCACACTTTCTACAACTAGAGAAAAAAATCAGCTTGTATGTCTCTAAAATCTAATTTTCTGCAAATGTCATTAGCTGTAGATTTCCCCTGTTACCTCCTTCTGTTGTAGCCAAGGGGGAGAAGAAATCATTTTGGTCCTTTGGGTCCATCACCAGGGATGTTAATAAATGAATGGGATCTCTTCAAGAAATGTCATGGTCAGGAATTATGTTCACAGGCAACAGACAATAAAGAAAACAAAACCAGTGGCAGGTCACTACTACAGATCCTCTTTTTCTTTCCCAGCATACCCCCCAGGAAATGATGGAGATAATGAAACATGTTTAAAGATAACTCCTCACCATGATGACAAGAAACCCCTTAAGCCTCATTTACCATCTGACTTTATTGGCCTACTCCCTTTACCATTTAGTATACAGTGAAAATTTTGGAAGACAGCCCAAAAAGGAAAGTCATTCTTAGGAAAGGAATTCTTAAAATAACAGAAACATGAGCTGAGTGGTTTGATATTCACCAGCCAGTGAAATGAAACTGAAGAAAATTGGTTATTAGAAGACCACTGCTGCCACACACCAAAATCTCTTCTGGAGGCTATTTGGAGGTAGGAGCAGAGAGGTAAGTCTTTTGAGAAAGCAATTCTGCCCACAGACTGACCTTCCCCTGAGTGGAGAATATCTCCATGGCTTCAGGGACAGCACTCTGCAGCTACACCGTCACTCAACTTGAAATCACTGAGGAGGGCTTCAGTTAGAGACATCCAAATTTGCTCTGAGATAGCTCCTGTGTCTACATGGCACTGGAAAACCCCATGCAGAGATACCCAAGCTGGCTCCAGGAAAAATAGTAGCACTTAAAAGAACGGCATATTTCAAGACAGAACAGTAGTACAACCATTTCATGTCATCTCTGGTTAACTCCTTGCTGTGGGGCTCCTTACTGTGTTTTTACTCCTGCTGTGTTTTAGTGGCTGGTGTACCTGCTGGACACCTGTGGCCTGAAACCAACTCTTTGCCTTCTCAGTGCTTCAGAGGAGCCTTGTGCTGCAGGGATTTCAGTGAGGAGGTGGGGTTCTTCGTGCTGGTGGGGCAGGGCGAGGAGAACAGCCTCAGTGTCACCCTGAGCCTTGTCAGGAAGCTAAACCGGTGTGTGCTAAGTTATGGATTTGTGTTTTTCACAACACATGAAATATGTACAAGATAACGAAACCTGTGAAGTGCTGGCTGCAATGAAACAATAATACAGTTTATGGAGTAGTACAGACAAATTTACTTTTTACTGATTTGCGGAGGGGCTTTTTTTAGTGTATTCCTTGGGGGAGATGGCAACCCCTGATAACTTTCCTGATGACTTTACTCATATGTCAGTGCTCTGCACTGTATCTTGCAGGAAAATTTTCCACTACTTACATCTCAATATCAGTTTAATGTTGTTGATGGTGCTCACTCTTTCTCACTGGTCTCCCTCAGGCAGCTGGAGTGACTGCAGCCCCCTCTGACTGAGGGGCAGGGGAAGATGCGCTGACATTTTGAGCTATGTAATGGTGCATTTGAGTGTACTGGAGTGATGGAACAGGAAGAAGGTGTCAGCAGCCTGAGCAGTGCTGTAGTAAACCTGCTTTGATAGGTTTCTTAGAGATAACTGGTATATTGGCTGTATGGTATCTGACCCATCGATTGTGTAGCAGCAGCAGGATATTCATGCACATTATCAGTAAGAACTGGGCAAAGCCATGCTCAGGGAGAGCATGTCATGTATGGGGAAAAAATCTTTCTTGTTATTTCTCAGATGTTTATCCAAAGAGGTACTGATGGTTTGCTTAAATACTGAAGAAACAAGTATTTTATTAACTGTGATGGTTTTTTTCTGTGAGTGAGTTTTCATATTTTGCTTTCCATCCCTAGAAAACCCCAGTAAATAGGGATTATGTGCAGCAGGGAGATGGGATTCCATCCTGTGAAAGCTGCTGTAAATAGGAATTATGTGAGTGAATTATGCAGAATGTAAAACAGAGGAAATAGAACAAAGTAGTAATAGTCACTTTGGAAGGCTTTAATTGTCTTTAGACAGCAAAAAGAGTTGTTGTTACAGTTTATGGCTCAAGCTGAGCTAAATCCCTTTTGCACCATTTGTCCAAAGTGGTAGGAGTAAGAAAATGAGAGCACAGAATAGCCTCTAAAGGCATTTTCTTTCTATGTAGTTGTCAGAGAATGTAAGAGTCACTAACAATAAAACTATAGAAAATACAACATTTTAATTCCTTTCCCTAAAAATAAATTGGATGTGTTCACATATTTGTTCCCAAATCAAATATTTAAACATTACTGCTTCATCAACAAAATTAAGTCCTCTGTACTACATAGAAAGAAAAACATGTATGTATAGATGAAATGAAAATAAAACTCCATCTTAATCCACTATAATGACCAATGCATATGTGTATCCACAAAGTGATAGATTAAGCTCTACTAAACATTTGCAGTTTCTTCCAATGAAATTTAAACTGGTTCCAGATCTTATTAAAGTCTTTCATGTTCTTCTCTAGGCCATAAATTACTTCTTCACATGAAGACGTGACTGCAAAATTCATATAGACATTCTAACGCTCCCAAGATGAATGCAACAGCAGCAATGTCATAAAATATATTCATTACTTCTCTTTGTTGTTTGTTATTGCTAGGAAGTAGTAATCTAATGTTTACTAGTTTTTCTGCAACTTCAAATATAACTCTCGGTGAAAGGCTGGGGGTTTTTTTCATTTGGTGGGGGAGGGGGATTTCTAGCAATAAAATATTCCCAGACTCACATGTGTATATTTTAAATTTCCTCTATTGACCCCATTGCATGCATTGGAAATTATGATTATTTTGCAGTTAGATGCAGCAAAAATGTTTTGTCTCAAGCTCAGAAAGTCTGAATGTAGAACTTCTTTGTTCATGACTTTTGGTCTGTGCTCTCTGGTCACAGGTGAAGGCAGTCTTGGGGGAGAATATAGCTCAGGTGTCTTCAGTTTGCAAGGGAGCTGCACTCAGTGGCTCTCTGTGGCGTGGGAAAAGAAAAAATTTGGCTCTGGTTTATGTGGATAACCCTGTGTTGACTCTAAATATCAGTACAGAAATCAAGTGGTGAGTGGGTGAGGAAAAAGAAATAATTGAGGCTTATCAAATTCTTTTCTGTTGTTTTACCCCTGGAAAGAAAAACAGACATATACCACCACTGCACACACCTGCAGAAGAAAACCCCAAACAACTAAAAACCAAACCCCAAATCAAAACCAGAAAAACTTCTTGTAAACGAAAAGTTAAATTGTGATTTCACAAGTCTGAAGAGATTTGTAGGGAAAGACCTCTAAGGAGAGAATTTTAATTTTTTCCTGTTCATTTTGGTTTTCCTCTTTTTTTATCTTGTTTCAGTATTTTGTACCCTTTGCCATGTTACCTTGCTTAGAAATGAGTAAAGATAAATGAGATGAATTAAAATTTGGATTGACAAAACCAAAATGCATATTTCTGTATCATCAAATGCATAAAAAATTATCACCTTTAATGAAAATATTTTAAAATTTACACAGTTTGTGTTTTCATGAATAAATACAGTTTTTCCCTAGGATTTCTTTCAAATGTTTTTTTCATTAGATGCTTGCTTCTCAAGATAGCTTTACATCTCTCTCGAGATCTGTTGTGAAAATATTTTGACTGATAACTTAAAAATACTGAATATTTAGTTTTAAAATTGGATCTCTACCTTACTATAGAATAGCTTACCACTATTTTTTACATTAAAGCAGGTTCTAAGTTCACAGAGGATGTACACAACATCTCATGCAAAGATTTGATATCTCTGAAATTACATTGTAACGTATCTCTTCATTTATTTGTATATAGAATACTTCTAAGTCCAGTTTTCACCGGTGTGACAATCACAACCACACTTAGACAAGCTGTGATTTTCTGACTGCTTGTATGTACTTTTCTGACAAAAAAGACTGGCATTATATTGGCCCTGGATAAGAGGTGTTGCTCACCAGCTGCCCAAGTTTTGCAGAGGACAAGCAGGGAGATGTCGTAACTCGCTGGCTGAGAACAGGAATACAGATCCCACAGAAGGACTTTAGACCTCATGTGCTTTGCAGAAAGATAGAGAAGCATGCTCACACTTAAGGCAGTTTTGAGGATTTCTCATGTCATCTGCTTGCATATTCTGGGGACTTTGGATATGTAAGTACTGCTGGCCAGGACAGTATTCTAAGATCTCTCCACCTGCATATTGGTCTCATGAAATAATTTTTGCTTACATTTAAAAAACTTCCTTATTGAATGCAGGTTTTCGTAGCAAATACAGACTTATTAACTAGACCTTTTGTTCACTAGCTTATTCTTGTTTCATGCCTTCATGCTTGTTCTGTGTATCTATCTTTTATTTATATTAGACATGGCTAGCCAGACCCTTGAGAATAATTGATTTGACTGAATTTGTGTTAAGAAACTGTCTTTTACAGAAAGAATAGATTCTTTATGGGTAGTACTGTTCTAATTTCCTTATTCCAGAGTAGATGGTACTTGAATCAGACCCCTTTTCTCACCCTAAAACGAGGCAGGGAATAGGTACAGACAGGCGTTAATATATTCGAGAGCTGAAGTGATGTAGCTGATGACCTGTGTGAGAAGCCTGTGAAAAAGGTGTATTGTGGCTCTGGCAGCGCTCCTTGTAATCCTTTTCAAAATTCCTTGAAGTACCGACTTCATCTTACTCTGCTTTGTTCTAGTGTCATTTAGCACTTAGCTTTTTTCATAGGCAATTGCTTCTCTAACCCACTGCTATATACATGAAACTACTAGATTTATGACAGGAGTCCAACAGTTTTAGCATTCAGAAATTGTGTTGTAATACAGATGGTTCTCCCTGAATACAGTGGCAAAGCAAGATGTTTGTTTTTCATGGCTTGGAGCAAACCAAGAAACTAATATTGGCAAGAAAGGGAGCTGTGTTAGGGCTTACAGAGGAACAAAAATGAGGTATGGGAAGATTTCAGCAGAACAGAAATGGCACCACTTACTCTGCTTAATGTAGATCAGTCTGGAGGAAATAGTCTGATTTTTGTCAAGTTGACCAATCTTACTGAAAACAATCCACACTGTAATGTAAACTAAGGTTGTCATGGATAAGAATAACTGTGAAGGATTCCAGAGAAAACTTCTGATTCCTACTCTTATGTTGAAGGGAACAGTACCTTTTAATTCAGCATACAAAATTATTTCCCCTGAATTTCAGAGCGCTATCACTTGAGAGTCTCACAGAGCAGCAGAATCCCTGATGTGAGGAGGGACCTCCGCACTCCATCCAACCCCTCGCTCTGAGCAGGGTCAGCTATAGGAGGGGATTTAGGGCTGTCTCCAGTTGGGGTCTGAATATTACCAAGGATTGAGACTCAACTCCAGCGTCTCTCTGTGCTTGACCACCCTCAGAGTAGAAAAGCTTTTTGCTCATATTTAAACAAAACTTACTGTATTCCAATTTATGCCTGTTGCCTCTTGTCCTGTCAGTGGACACCACTGAGAAGAGCCTGGCTCTGTCTTCTTGCTGAGATCCCCCTGAGCCTGCCTTTGGCCAGGCTAAATGGTCTCAGGTTTTTCCTCGTGCGACAGGTGCTTTAATCCCTTAACCATCTTCATGGTGCTTCGCTAGACTCTGTGTCCATGGTTAACCCAGTTTTACTGCTTACACTGGGTTTCTAATCTAAATTAAGCTCCAGGTATAACTTACTTTGCTGCTTACACCAAGAGGGGCTTTGTTTCAGAACTTGAAGTATCTTTAAGTGGTTTTTTTTGCTGTTTTACTGCATGTAGCAATGCTCTGTGGAGCATGTACCTGGCCATAAATTGTATTAGCAAGCCCTGACCTGTTGGTTTTCAACGTTCCCAAAAACCTGCAGTACAGCCGACTATCAGCATCACCTCTGAGCTCTTCCAGGAAAGTGGCCACCTTTGTAAACCCATGTGTGGCTCCTTATTGTACAGAGTGTCTTCATCAAGAAGGGTTTGACTAAGCAAAACCCAGGCTTGCTCTGTACTCACACCAGAACTGTGCTGTTCTGGCCACTGTGGAAAATTGTTGGCATCAACACCTTCCACCATGCCGCTGTTCTGCCCTCATCCTTAGCCAGGACACTTCCTAATCATTTTGGTAGCCTCTATGGTTTTGGAATAAATTGAAGTCCAATATAGACATTTCCCTTGTGACTTTCTACAGACACTTTGAATAAACTAGAAGTAAACTTCCTTTCACCTATTTTTTTTTTTACTTCTATTAAATACCTAGGAGTGTACTTATCTCACCGAACCTCTGATCCTTTAAAATTAAATTACGCTCTCTTGGTGAACCAGATCAAAAACAAAACAACAGAAAAAAAGACCTTGTAAAGGACAATAATCTTAGCTTGTCCTGGTTTTTCTGATTAAGAACTATTAAGATGAATGCCCTCCCCCGTGTGAATTATTTCTTTGAGGTCCTCCCTGTTCTACTGCCCTTCAGTTATCTGTAAAAGCTGCACAGTGATTTGTTAACATTTTTGTGTGTTTCAGAGCTTGGAAAGAATTGTTTCAAATGTTAATAGAGCCCTGCCACTAAACTCATCAAAACTTTCCCCCCCATAAGCTTATCTCAAAATGCAAATGGGAGACTAGTGGCCCCCAAAAAACAACAAAACAAAAGCAAAAACCCCACCTTTGTTTTGTAAAAAAGATACTCAATTTGGGAATTTTCAAAAGTAGAATAAAAGTTCATTTTATTGAGCTTTAGCACAAAAGTAAAAGTCTTGCTGACCAGTATCTTAATGCCCAGGCAGAGCACGATACCTGATTATACAGTTGTGTATCACATTTAATCATGCAACAATGAGGCACTTGATCCTTGTGAGACAGACCCAAACATCAGCCATACACACAGGTATTAGCGAGTCCCTCTGGTCCTCCTGTTTACAATACGTCACTAATTTTTTTATGCATTTTATGTTGCAAATCCCACAGTGAAATTCCAGTGCATACCTTCCCTGTATGTATAATGAACCCAACTGCTTAAGTACACTTTCACACAACCCTTTGTATATTAAGTTATAGTGCAGGCATTTAGCACAAGCTCAGTTACAGTTAAATAGTAGGGCATTTTCCCTTTCAGGATGATATAGAAAGTGGTTGCTAATTGCTATTAAGATGATATTAAATCTATTAATAGTAAGGTTAGCTTTCATCTGAGGGTCTCCAGTTTTATCAATGAGGACACTGTGTTAGACTGAGGATAAAAGCTAGGTAGTACTCAGAACTAGCCCTTTAACCAGTGCTGTAATTGTACGTGCCAGGATAAATTTAGGAGTCCTGTTTTACTGTCTAATCAAACACTGAGGCTTAACCTCCCTCAAATAGGTGCCTAGCTTGAGATCCTGAACTGCCTGTTAGCCTGCTTCTTTGTAGAAACTTTTAGACAGAAAACTCTCTCCTATGTGTCTATTTCTATAGAAATATATAAACATAGCTTTCTACCTCACTCTTAAGACCCATGTGGAAATTGTATATGTAAAAATACTTCCGTCAGTCTTTACGCTTTTTTGCTATCATTGGTGCAACCCCTTTTCAGAGGGGAACATGCACTACAAGCAGCAGTGGCAGCTGTGACACTTCTGCTCAGATTCTCAGAGCAGACAATGCTCTTCTGTGCTTATCACAGCCTGGTTATTTCATTCAAAGTTTAAAGATCCAACTTATCCCAAGTAAATTATTAAGAAGGAAGTTGATCAGCTGAGGCCCAGTGACCTATTTAGGGAACTCATCATTACCACCCTGAAGTAATGTCTCTGTAAATTGAAAAGTAAGTTTGGCAGTTAAGGACTTCAACAATTTTTTGCTTTGGGTGTAATCATTCCAGCTTGCATTAGCCTTCAGATTTTTTTAAGTCATTGATATAGGACAGAACTTTTGACTAGAGACAAATCTTTGATAGCTAGAAATCTTTTCCATCATTAGGAAAAGTCCATAACTTGAACTACTGTTTCTAGTTTGCATTCTGCTACAGGGGCAGTAAAACCAAAGTACCATCTCAGGCGCATAGTCTGTGTCTGAGACGATGCCCTTAATTAAAATTGCAGAAAAATCCAGAAACTCTTAATGCTGGTTTTAATGGATAAGTTGTGGAAAGTCCTGCTGCCTGCTTTCAAGAAATAGAGGAAATTACTCAGATATTTTACAGAAACTTCTCCTAAAAATTAGTAGTAACATTGCACTAACTCCCATGAGTAGGAGGACCTGCAGGTTTAGCTCAGTGGTTTTACAAACACAGTACTTCTAAATAAGAGATAGTTTATCATGGAAGAGGAGTTAGATCTTTTTCCCATAACCGGAATACATGGCGTAAATATTAGTTTTTTATTACTGTTATGCTTTTAGAGATATATTTATTTAGATAAGGATACAATTAAAATGTCATTATTATAATCCAAGCAAGTGCTGGAAAGCAAGCCTCTTGATTATCTTTTTGTACAGGGTAATGTAATGTAGCAGGCTACATTTTTAGAGATCAAAGTAATTTGTGAGAACCTATGAAATCTAGAATAGCAGAAAATTGTTTAAAAAAGGTGAGAGCTGTCTGTTGTGCAGACTGTCTTGTTTGATTCTGCAAGTTTAACAAAAGCCTGATGGATTAAATTCTCTTTGGTTTAGTTCTACTTGGTGTAGTAGTACTTAGGGTACCTCTCAGAAGCATCTCTGGGCTTAGCTACACAAAGAAAAAGTTGAAGACAAAAGAGTAATAAATCTGCAACTGTTCCTCCTAAGTCTCCATTCTGTTTCACTATATATAATTTTTCTCCTAAGATTATGAATAAAAACTTAAATTACTAATGTACATCAGACTTTAGAATAACAGATTTTTCAACACCTAGAGCAAGACAAATAGGTGAAACTTTGATTACAACATGTATATAATCAAGCTGCTAATAATAACCATAATAACCTTCTGAGGTTGATCAAGTTGGAGTATTTTCAGTAAAGATCACTGGAAAAACAAAGCTATACCTATGTGTGTTAAAATGCTAATAAAAATACAAGTCTCAATTTCCTAAAGAGGTTTAAAAAAAAAAATCCTGAGTTGCACAGTTAAAAAAAAAAAAATCACTGGTTCTAATGTTTTGATCTTTACGCCATAAATTACAGCATCATTCAATGTTTTACCTTCCAGTGTTTAAAGCTTAACATACAGAATGTTGCTTAATACTACCCAAAATAAAATGCTTGCTAGTGAGGGTTGAATAAAAACTAGATTGTTGTCTGATTTAACTCAGAAAATCTCTATGCTAAATAAAGATTTATCTTGGCCTTTTCTCTGGCAGTTCTTCTTCTAGGAACACTCTTAATAGATTGGAAGTAAAAAATATGAAACTCATCTTTGCAAATTCATCCCGAAGTTACTACTGATAACAGCTAAATATTATTCCAAGTTCAACAGGAGTTGCAAGTATATCAGACTAGTAGGGCATCCTTTTCTTTAGATACTTTACCTTCTTTCCTACATATTACCAAAGATGAATGAAGAGCAAGATCAATCGTAACACTCATATTGTGGTAGTTTTCCGTCTTGTGTTTATTAATGCAGTATCTTCTACAAAATCAGCATGCAATATCCAAAGGCTATCTAGGTCTCTTAGATCTTATGGCAGATGCTTGCTGTCAAGCAAATGCATCCTAATTGGTATCAATGGCTACAATGGGTGTGATCTATGGCAGGATTTTCATATTGAGCCTATACACAGAGTTTTCATAGAAAGGCATAAGGTGAAAAGAAAAAAAAGAGGCCCAGAGAAGAGTTTACACAGGTCCAAGGCTAACAGCTTATGAACTGATGTTAAGAAAACCCAGAGTTATAATGGTAAATATTAAAGCAGTAAACAGGACTTTTGAAAGAAAATTAGATTTTCCTTGCTCTAGGGTATGAGTTATGACTACTGGATGTTCTGAGAGAACAGTAGAGAAGAGTAATTTCTGGAAAAGAATTTTCTTCTTTTTTCGCCGGAAGCTGACTCAGTGAGACCATTGCTGCCTCTTCCAAACAGTGGGTTTTCTGTGGTGTCCAGTTCTAAACACAGCATAGATTTTGGTTGGCAATATGCTGCTGAACAGGGAAAGTAGCTAAAGGAATTTCAAGGGATAAGTAATCTCCTTCTTTATTCCCATGAGGCTGAGAGCTTTTCTAAACAGCGATGGTGTTTTGCAATATCTCCAATTAATACCTAGCATACTCCAGGTTTTACGCTAATAAATATATATAATGTACAAAGTAATGTGGTATGGTATGAATATTTAAGGATTTTTTTTTTTCCTACATTGCTGTTTCAGAAAAAGCCTAACCCAGTAACTTGTGACCTAAATCTAACTGTAACAATCTGGAAAGTTTTTTAGGAAATTGTCTTCCAAATGAACTCTGATTCTAGATCCGAGTCACGTTAAGGCGCTCTGTTTTAAGTGTAATTCTGCAAGTTAGTATTTCGTGAATGCTTCAGCCAGTGTTTGCAACCCGCTTTTGCCAAAGAGCTTCTAATTGTTGAGACAAACAGAAATCAATGAAAAGAGCGACCTCCACCTTCCAGAAAAGGATTAACATGGTGATGAAAAGCCTCCTCTCCCTGGAATTTGACTTGCTCCAAGTTCCATTTTCTGTGTGTGCCTTCTGTCCTATCGCCTGTGCTGTGCCAAAAGCAATAACTAGCTTTGACATTATATCCACCACTTATGTTTCTCTAAAATTACATTCCGCTTCTGGGTGTGTTTTCCCAGACTTTATCAATTAGGTTGTTCTTTTAACCTTTGATTCCTCCTTCCCTTCTGTCCTCTCTGATTCCAGTTGGTGTATCACAAAGTCTTTGCTGATCGTTTCCTAATAAAATACTTTGGTGAATTTTAAATTTATAGTGATAGTGCTGCAGACCTCAGCCAGACTACACTACCTGTTAGCTGATAATGTGCCTGGGGATTATGTGTATACATTCAGTTTGGAATGTGTGGTTGTATGTTTTTTTTAATGTAGAAAGGATTGACCAGAAAATCACATTTTTACTTCTATCAATTTTATCTTCCTCAGAAATCACCAAGCAATTAAACCAAGAATTTAGGATAAGTGAAATGTTATTTCACTTACCTGAGGGTAAAAACATCTTTTCTTGTCTTCATTAGATAATTAAGACATTGTATATAAATAAGAAAATTTCTGATTCTGAAAAGTAGTGATCTCCATAGTGATGGGAAAGGTACTTTGGAAGGAATATTTTATTTCTTTCCAAATAATTCAGAGAGGAAAATGGTCTCTATTTACATAGAGAAAACATCCTGAGAAGATCTTAACTGCAAAATTGCCAGCTTAGAGTTATTGTAATTAGTGCTTCCCACACTACATTCATGCCATCCTGTCATGGCCATTTGACAAATGCTACTGATTTGGAAGCCTGGACAAGAAACGTTGCTTTAGATTTTTAAAGTAGGAGTTTAGCAGTTGTCTTATCCCACATTTATTGGGAATCCATATATATTCTGAATACAATGTATATAAAACATGCAAGGCGCCGTTTTTACCATCTCTAAGAATGCTCGTTTCAAGGAATTTAAATACTCTACAGTGCAATAGGATTGGCTATTTAATCACTGAAAGGTCAGGGAGGTCCAGAAACAGTACTTAATGATTCATTAATGTTGAAAAAGTAGGCAGAGTTGCAAATGATCATTTGTCTCAGGACTAAATCGATGAGTCTGCTGTACATATATAGGCTCTTGTTTGTTTGTTTCCACTAAGCAGTATTCAGGAAGGCACAACAGTTAGAGACTGAAGTCAAATGCTGTCTTCCACTTGCTCTCTCTCACTCTTGCTTCATCTCCCTCCCCCATGCAACCGCAGCCTCAGTGTGTCTAACATATTTTCAGTTCATGCCCCCATGGTGAATCAGAGAGGAACAACTGAGTTCCAAACATTTTTAAAAAATCACTGAATTTCAGATACAAGGACTAAGAAACTTTTTACTTGTTGCTATGTATTTTCTCTTTTCTTTGTGCACATTGTTGGAAATTAGAACAACAAAATAATATTCCTGTTATGAACAAAACGTACCCTAAACTCTTGTGCCCCACTAAACAAAGACCCCACCAGAGTATGGTGACATGAAAAGAGAGCAAAAGTCAAGACTTAGATCCCAACTGTTCTTTTGCGTGTTAAAGGTCTGTTTATGGGTAGTTCATAGATAGAATAAATGAGGGAATATTTCACTTATGCTCTTATAAACATGTTTAGGACACCTGAAACTTTTTTTCATGAGAAAGACAGAAGTTAAATGCTTGGGATTTGACTCTCTTGGGAGTGTCAGGATTTCTTATCCCTGAATTTCCTTGAATTTAGAAGACCTATTCTCTTACCTTCAACTTTTCTTTTTCCTGCAAAGAGACTTTGCTCAAGCGAACCATCCTTTTAGCTAATTCATGATCAATTAACTCAAAATGTCTTTTGAAGTTTGTTTGTGAGTAAAATTTTATGGACACTGACTGGATAAATGAAAACTAAAAATTATTACTTTGAAGGCAGTGTTAAGCGTTGTTTATGAAATAACAATATCTATGATAAATTAATAGAAAGGAATCCCAAATATGAGTAAAGCAGTTTTGATTATTTTGTTAAAGTGGCTATTAGTAGAAATTGATTTGAGATACTTTCTCAGCTCTTATTATCTTGCTTGCTGTAAAGTATATGATTCTGGCCTTAATTGTGTCTTGCCATGTTTGTTATTGACATAGTCATGGCTAGACTTAGTCAATAGTCACAGCTTATTATCATAACTAAAAATAATTATACGTTGTTAGTTATCTAGTATATAAATCATCGAACAGAGTCTTGGTGAAATTTGAGTAGAAAATGGATGTGAAATGAAGTTAGATTAAAGAAGCAAGGTTCTATAAGTGAACATAACAATAAACAGCATGTGTTATATCACTGCAAGGTGTTTTAAGAAAAGTTAGATTATTTGGCTTGCAATAATAATAATAATGTGGTTGCTATTTTATATGTGATGCACAAGTAAATAAATATGTAAAATCTAAAAGCACTTGCTTTTTTGCCTTAATAGAGAAATGTGCTTCTTAACTTTCCCTAACATGGTGCCCGTATCAGCAGCCATTGTCTTATTCTTGGGCAAGGAAGGTATTAGTACGTGCAGGGTAATAATTTCGTAATAATAAATGTTTTATTAATTCTAGTCATAAAAACATGTTAAACTTGTCTCTCAATTTCTGTTTGGATAAAGCCCTATGAACATATATAGTCTCCATAACAGATCTATAGGGAATGTCAGAGTTGTTTAGCAAGGCCATAGGTGTACTGCTATATTATTTCAGTCTCCTTTGACTGTTGCAGTGTATTCAGCTGACCTAATTTTAGGTATTTGGAATGTAAATGTATGCATCTGGACAAATTGCTTGGATCCTGCTTACGTGAATGTAGAGAAATTCTAGAATACTGTCCACTTTGTACTGGTGCTGTCACCTAAAACAAGGCATTGAATCATGTTTTGCAAGACACTATTTCTCGCTGCAAGACAGGGGATTTAGCAGACTGTTATAGATGTTTACATATTTTATGTTACAACAGTTTAACTCCACTTTCCATGTCAACAGATAAGAGGAACCCTAGTAACTATGTTTTTATTCTCTACTTTTGAAAGAGCATTTGTTCTAATTAAGCTATGTAGATAATCTGAGAAAAGATCTAGGAAAAAAAAAAAAAAAACAACAACCCCCAATTTTGATCGAGCGCTAAAACAAGTTGTTCACAGAGGCTGTGGAGTCTCCGTCCTTGGAGATACCCAAAAGCCATCTAGGCATGGTCCTGAGAAACCAGCTTTAGGTGGCTCTAGCGCACCCTCAGCGAGTTTGCAGACAACACCAAGTTGGGAGGCAGGGTCGATCTGCTCGAGGGTAGGGAGGCTCTACAGAGAGATCTGGACAGGCTGGATCGATGGGCTGAGGCCAGTTGTATGAAGTTCAACAAGGCCAAGTGCCGGGTCCTGCACTTCGGTCATGGCAACCCCATGCAGCGCTACAGGCTTAGGGAAGAGTGGCTGGAAAGCTGCCCGGCAGAGAAAGACCTGGGGGTGCTGGTTGACAGCCGGCTGGATATGAGCCAGCAGTGTGCCCAGGTGGCCAAGAAGGCCAATGGCGTCCTGGCCTGTATCAGAAATGGTGTGGCCAGGAGGAACAGGGAGGTGATTGTTCCCCTGTACTCTGCACTGGTGAGGCCGCACCTCGAGTACCTTGTTCAGTTTTGGGCCCCTCGCTACAGGAAAGACATTGAGGTGCTGGAGCGTGTTCTGAGAAGGGCAACCAAGTTGGTGAGGGGCCTGGAGCACAAGTCTCATGAGGAGCAGCTGAGGGAACTGGGGCTGTTTAGTCTAGAAAAGAGGAGGCTGAGGGGAGACTTTATCACTCTCTGCAACTACCTGAAGGGGGGTTGTAGTGAGGTGGGTGCTGGTCTCTTCTGTCAGGTGGCTGGAGATAGGACAAGAGGAAATGGCCTCAAGTTGCAGTAGGGGAGGTTTAGGTTGGATATTAGAAAAAAATTAATTTACTGAGAGGGTTGTCAGACATTGGGATAGGCTGCCCAGGGAAGTGGTTGAGTCACCATCACTGGAGGTATTCAAAAAGCGAGTAGGCAGGGTACTCCAGAACATGGTTTAGTGGGCATGGATGATGGTTGGACTCGATGATCTTGAAGGTCTTTTTCAACCTAAATGATTCTATCATTCTATCATTCTATGATACTATATAGCAGGGGAACTGGACAAGATGACCTCCAGAGGTCCCTTTTAACCTCAACCGTTCTATGATTTTGTGAAATTTTAATTAAAATACTCATAATGTTACATGTTTGAACAATTTACTGATAGTTCAGAAAGTGTCTGTCACAAGTAAGGCTTATTGTACCTGTCTTTTAATCATTCTGAATGCAAGAACTGAATGGCTTTTTCTGAGACTTACCAAAACATACTCACCTTCATGCAAAAACCCACAGCAGCTTTTTTTCAATGAAGAGATGACTCTTATGAAAAATTATGATTAACTAGGTAGTGATACTTACACATCTCATCAACATTAAGCCTGTATTACTCTGAAAATTAAGTGTGTGAGGTTTCTGGTGCTTTTTGGTTTTGTACTAGATTGTATTTATTTCCTTCCTTCTTTTCTCTCCCTGCCTGTTTTTGCTAAATACAGAAGGGATGAAGCAAAATAAAGTTTTAAAAGAGTTTTCCAACGAAATCAAGGCTATGTCACATGTTACACTATGATACATAACCTCCAATGCTATTTATCAAAGCAATGTTCAGTCTGAGATAAAGATATTTATGCTTTTATGTAGAAGCACTCAACCTTGAAGTATGAGAATCTGAGCACAAAGAAAATTTGCTCTGGAACTTTCATTTCCTATTTGGGTTAATTCTTAAAGAATAAACTGTTCTTTATGATTGGAGCAGTCAGTTTGATCTGACTTTCCTGAAAGAATTGATAATTCACATGCTGGTTTCCCTCTTCTCCAGATTAATATTTATTCATAGTAAGAATCATGTTCACAAAAGTTCATTTCTTCTCTGCTCAAAAGCAGGCCTGTAAAACTCTAAATAGTTACCCCAATTAGGAGAAGACTGCCACTGGAATGAGAAGGATCTGAAAGAATTGACAACATAATTTAAATGACAAAATGTTTTTATTTTTTCTTTCCACAGCCGTCCCTAGATATTCAAACTGCAGATGTTCAGTGCACTTCTTCAAGAACTCACTGCATGCTTAGGTCACCAATGTGTGATTCCTGTCACATAGTTATTTTGTTAATCGCATTGTTCTTCCTCTCATGCTGTGTTGAGGGGTTGGGTTCTTTGGTTTGTTTTTGTTTTATTACTTTCTATGACACTATTAATCATAGAATTGCAAAGATAAAACAAACATCAAGTTGAACTCAAAAGACAAACTATGCCAAGCGTTGACTTTAACACCTGTAGTGACAAACCATCATTTTAAAGTTATCACAAAGTACATATATAATACTGATTGCAACCCATACACTACACAGTTATGTCTAGGAATAGTTTCTAACACTCCCAGGGTTATTTTAGGCATGTTAGTAAATGGTATGATTTATCGTGACCAAACAGACTTGTATTTTTAATCTTAGCATTTCAGCAAACACTTAGGTCAGTCAGACTTCACTTTAAACTTGTTTGTATTAGGTAGATAAATTATTATGTTATTACTTCCCTTTCCTGAATATAATTATTTTCCATAAATGAATCTTGTCTTGAAAGACAAAATGAATAGGGTAATATAGCTTGGGGAGAGAGCCTACTTAGGTTTTCCATGTGCCCATTACTAAAGATATGATATTCATTTAAAAAGAAAAAACCCCGTCATAACCTGAGGAAGCTCAAGAATCAGATTAAGTGATAATGGATCATTATCAGGACTGTATAAACAGCTTTTGTATTGATTAATCCATGTTACAACTCTTTTAAAGAGCTAATAATTTTAGTGCCAAATAAAGAAGAGATTGCAGTTTCCAGTGAGGAAATGGCTGTAATTGCCATTCGGGTAGTGGATAAGAGATGATTATTAGACATCATCTATTATTATGATCCAGCAGTGAAGCTGCTGACCACAGAGGCCATTATTATACAGATGAACACTAAATTGCAGAGCACATGCTGGTCTCTGACACCCACTCCACATGCTAAAATAACAACAACAAAAAAAAAAAGGATTGTTATTCAGTGTGCATTTCAGAATTTTTGATCATTCTCCTTGTCTCTTGACCACTTCTAATCACAACACACATAAACTGGCAGGGATATTATTTCAGAATGTTCTGTTTATGATGCGACTATACATCCAATCACATAGAAAAACTTAGTATTTAGTAATAATTTAATAATGCTTTCCAAAATTAAAATTTATAGACACAAACACTAAAATCTGTTCTCACTGGCAGATCTGATTTCTAAAGACACTCTTGAGGAGACGTGACACTTTGGTTCTAAAATGCTTTTTCTTTTTGTAAGGCAGAGTTTGCTTTTACATCTTTATAGCTTCATGTCCTCATCAGACACAAAATATTATCCATCCCTCTTACTGTGAAGAGAGGAACTTGATAAGAATTATTACTCCTCTGTGTTTGAGACCTATATAAGACCTTCCACTATAACCAGGAGTTATTAACAGATAATCTCTATTTTATCTGTAATTAAGGAAGGAGAATCAGAATCTGGTAAAAGTTCATTTTTGAGTTAAGTTCCAACTTGATAGCTCAAATCCCTTTAATTTCATTAATCTTCATAGCACCATTTGTAGAAGACTAAAACCAAAAGAGCATATATTTACCATAGCAGTTAACTTTTAACATTTAAATTTTAGTAATATTAAAAGTATTGTCCCATTTCTTCATTCTAACACAAATATGTGAAACTGGACACAGCTTGAAGGCTGCAATGTGTTAGGCATTGAGTCAGCCATTTGTAACCGAGTTCCTAACAGTAAATGGTGGGATTAATGCAATTATTGGCAATTTACAGTTACCAAGCTAAAAGCATTCTTAAGTGGATCTAGCCAGTTCAGAGGTGATGGCTTCTTAAGGCAGCAAAAAGCTACTTGTTTAATCTTTATCCTTCCTTGTAGTCTTGTTTACTCGTTTACTAGAGAACACTTTAAGTGCCCCATAACTTTGAATTCAATTATTTTAAAATTGTTTTTACAAGTTTCCATAAGAATTCCATTACAGGTTAGCATTATTGAGGACTCATAATAAGCAGCAACCTGTAAAACACTTCCATATAAGACCTACTTCTGTATAGTGCATCTTGATTGTAAAATTTTTGCCTACAGTAGCTATCATATGTCAGCCTACAGTGTTCATTATACTACTTGTATAAATGCAGAATTAGAATGCATAAGATATTAAGAGATTATTCCGTAGTTCAGTGAGCTGTTCTGGAAGCTAAAAGCAGTTATCTAGATGATGTTGATCAGAATAACTATAAATAAGATGTGCTTACACAATTGCTGATAACAAGATGGCCAACATAGAAGTGGTTAAAATTTCTGTTTCACTAAAAGATATAGCAAATTACTGTCCTTTTTACCCAGCTTTTCCTCACCTTCTTTTGCAGTTGAAGAATTAAATATTTTGAGATGGTAAGAAAACTAGTCTGGAGTTTAAACTGAAAGATAACCTTTTTAAAAGATACACTGTATTCTTGAATAATGTACTTATTTTTTAATTGTGTCTATTTATGTTAGATTGCAAATTGCAAACATTTTGGTGGTTATTGTTCCCAGGGATACTTGTAAAAGGTGTGTTTTCAAAAACGACACCAAAGCATAAAGCATTATGATATGCCATTGACTAATGGTATTAAAATAACAATAAAGCTAAGTATTCAGCAATGGAACTTTGATATAGATGTGACTTAATAGGTAGCTTCACTTAGAGGGAGGTTTTCATTATACTTTATTTTCAGACCTACTTTTAAAAGCTTCATTGCTGTGCATCACCCTTCCCTCCCTTCCCCTAGAAGATTATTGCATGAGTGAGACCACTCTGGTATTTTATTCACAGCATTCTCTATGAATTTCTTTTTGTTGGATTTTTCTCATTAGTACTAGATTTAGCTACTTTAAATACTTCATTGACCTCCTTGCTATCTTACACTCTCCAAGGACTGCTATTGAAAAGTTACACTACCATTATAACCCCTAAATTATTGCTCAGTAGAGCTCTGTGTTCACTGCTTCTTTTAATCTTTCATTATAAGTAAAAATGTTGGTCACCTTTGTTACTCTGCTCTGAACTCAAACATTTTATTTATTTCTTTCTGAAATGTTAATCCCAGAACTGAATATTATTTTTAATGCACATTTCCACCAAACTAGATTAAGAATTCATTAGTAAAACCACTTGAAATCACTTCAGTTGCAGAAGCATTGGTCTGAGCATTCTCAGCATTCACTGAAGCCAAAGCAAAAATCCTTACTGTCTTGAAGTCCACTACATCAAGCCAATGTCCATGATATAACAGAATGCTGAGGCACACAAAAGACGATTGACTTGAAAATTTATGATTTAACATATATTTATTGTCTTTTAGCATTTAAGTAATTTCAGATGTATAAATTTCGGATTGACAACTAATACAGAAACAGAAGGAAGGTTTTAAGATGCAGACTTCTGGAGAGTAACGGTCTGTTGCATTGTTTCTTCCAGATAAACCATCAAATAAAATGAGCAGCATTCTTATTCACCAGTAAAAACTAAGTGGAGACTTTCCTGTTATTGCAAAAGCAAGCTGGGTTCTGACTTTTTTGCTACTCTGACTTAAACATGACAGATACTTCATTTGAAAACTGTCAGCCATGTACAGCATCTTCCAGCTGAAAATGAAAGGGGAGAAAGAAGGAAAGAAAGAATGTCACTCCTTTTTGTTATGCTATTCTTGCTAAAATAAAGTGGCAGATAGTCATAAAACTGGAAGAAAACAAGTTGGTGATGTTTGTACTCAGTCAAGCGCAGCTCTCCTTTCATCTGGATAATGAATCATTCACACATTCACAGTCAAGTTTGTACTTTCTCTGACATGTAGGTTTTAATCAACAGATTGACATTGTCTACCGAAAATTGCCTATAATCGGGGCTGTCCTAAGCTGGGGAAAGGTATGTCAGCATGCCAGAGCTCTAGAAATTTGTGGGTTTGTAGGGTTCTGCTGGTAGTTTTGGTGACAAGTAACCTATCAGCCTCCTTTTCCCACTAGCTGTCATGCAAGTGTCATCCATAGTAGCATCTTTACCTTGCTGTACAGGCACTGATTAGATAGTTAAATTTAGTCTACAGATGCGGTTGTTTATCACTTGCCTAACAAGTCTTGCTAATTTGCCACCAGTACATGACCCTTATTAAGGGTACTGTTACATTAATTTTCATTTTTGGTTAGCACAGAAATTCCTGTTGAGTTATGTTAATCTAAAGTCTGCATAGAAGAATATAATTTTATAAAGATAATAGAAAACTCGAAGTCCTGAGGAAATAAATCCCAAGATAAATAAGCACTCAGAAACGTGCACCTTGTTTTACTTGGTAAATTCTCTGGTGGCACAGAAGAGTTGTCCTATGAGGTGACAGTCATTGCTTCTTTCTTGCACTGCATCTGCCGAGGTTTCTGTGTTCACGAATGTGACCCAGTGTGTTCCCACTTGCAAACATCCTACAGTGCCCACTTGAATTCGACCTCGAGCTGACTTTGACATGATAATTGCTAGAAGAGAGCCAAAGCTTGACATGGTGATTTACTTAACCGTATACATATTTTACTGTGTGTTGTTTAAACTAGCACATTGCACTGTTTACAACGCTTCACTAATATATTTGAAAAAGTAATTGGATAGTTCTAACTATGTAAAATTGCTTATACGAGTGTGACAATGTGGTACAGTGCTGCTAAGCAGGTTTTAATCAACTCAACATTGGGTTCATTTGGTTACTAATCTCAGATGTCTATGCTTCATTTTTATATTATAGGAGGGAAGTTTCCATAAATATTCAAGACATACTAAGTAAAAGTAATTATTTAGGGCTTAGCTGGGAGAGTAAGCAATAGAATGAAAAGTCATATGAGCTGAAATAGGTTTGATTTTTTTTTTAAAAGTAATTCTTCGAATATAAGCTAGATTTACAGGAAAGCTGTGGATCATCAACGTTCGTATGAAAGCAATACAGTAGACTTGTTTACTTGGAGTATATGCATGCTCCAAGAGTCACCTTGTACAAAAAAGATGAGCTTTAATTACAATAAAACATCTGTTCCTCTTATAAAATGGAAGTGAGCTTCTAACTAATCGTGTTTTCTCTCTTGCATTCTTTTGATATGCTTACAGCTTTACAAATAAGTGTTTTCAGAAGAAGTTTTCAGGATCTTTTTTCATTGGCGCAATCCATGCCCTCCGTGGGGTTTAGCTGAGGGGTCGGTTTGTGACGGGACTTTGCTGCAGCGACCCTGGGCTGCAGGAAGCCTGGCAGCCCCCCCACTGCTTCCCCCGGGCAGGGGTGGGCACCCTGGCTGTGCTGCTTTAGGTTGGCCTGGCCGTGATCCTTCTCCTCAGTTTCTTAAGATAGCGTGTGTGGTTTTGGCTCTCCTGATGCGGGTATTCTCTGCTTCCCACGGAATGGGTGTTGCTGCACAGCACGCTTTTAAAACAGGCCCCGGGTCGAGGGGCCAGCTCTGGGTTTGCCACAGCTCTGCCTCTGGCCTTGCCTTCCTCTCATGTTGTCGGCGCATCAAGGCCCTGGGGTCCCTGCCCGGCCTCCCCCACCGGCGCAGGACCCTGTTTCAGCCCAGCCCAGCCCAGCCCAGGGCCCTCTGTCCCTGCCCCAGCGATGCTGCAGGGTGCTGGTCTCCGGCACCACTGACCCTGACCCCTGCCTGCAGGCTGACAGCCCACCCCGTTCCCCACGGCCCTGCCTGGCCATCCCGGGCTGCGGCTGAACCCGGTGCCCCGCGGCAGGCCCGATCCTGACCCCATCTGATGTGGGACAGCCCGGCCCAGCCTAGCCTGGGCCCGTGCCCATGGAGGTGCCTGTGGATCATAACCGCGGAGCGCCCCCGGCTGCCATCATCCCCTGCGGGCCCTGCTCCCTTGCTCAGGTACTGTGGGACAGGGCCTGCCCTGCAGCCGTGTTATGGCTTCTGGCTCCCCTTCCTTCCTTCCTCAGGGAGCAGCCAGCCTACGCTGAGCCCTGACAGAAGTTTGCTTGCTGCTGCTTTTTCCTATTTCTTCATCTTAAAATACTATCTTAAGGTCTTTTCAAAGTTAAAACAAAACAAAAAGGGCTGGAAAGGAACTGAGAGACAAAAATAAGTTATTTTCTCCACTTTGTGTGCAGAAAGATTTTATGCTGCTCCAGTTAGTAATGGTGAAGCCATTTACAATACCAGTTTGTTTTAACACAAGAATAAAGCTTAATTTAGCATGGCCTTATTCTTCTTCTTTTTTTTTGTTTTGTTTATTCCTCAAGGTCCTTTCCCACAGCCAGCAGCAACACAGCATTACATTCCTGTTCTGAGCAGCCTGAGGCAAATGCTGATCTCCCACAGGGTGAGTCATGGCTTGCGCAGCCTTTTTGGGGAGTTTTTCTCCTTTCTGGGGGCTCTGCCACCACTTTGACAGTTTTGCTGCCTTTGCCCTTTGCTCTGTTCTTGTCTCGAGGATTTTTTTTTTTTCATCTGGCACGATGGTAATTAAAGACAAGCGAGTCAAGTCTTACCTTGGATAAGAGTGGATGAGAGCAGAGGAAAAAGAGGCTCAGATGTAACTCTTTTCTTTGTTCTCACCTATCAAAGAAGAAATTGCCATATGTTTTCTACTCTTTTTCTGCTTATTATATTTGTAAATGTGACATCTATTAATTACATGTCGCGTTATAGGAGTTCTTGCATTTTTAAAGCTATTCATGTTTTCTCCTGTGTTTCCTTTGCAGTGTTACTTTTGATTTCATAATTGCAGTCTTGGATGTTTTCATGTTTTTACGTGAAGTCTGGGCTGAATATTTTCACTTGAAAGGTAGATAGGAGACATAGCATGCATGACAAGTCTATTAGCTATATTTGATCCCAGTAATGAAAGTTGAAGTTTCTCCATTAAAGTTAATG
This sequence comes from Haliaeetus leucocephalus, assembly GCF_000737465.1. NCBI lineage: Eukaryota > Metazoa > Chordata > Aves > Accipitriformes > Accipitridae > Haliaeetus > Haliaeetus leucocephalus. The sequence goes on from NW_010972437.1 coordinate 1,928,194, forward strand.
GAAACGTAATGATTTATGCCAGCTGTGAAGATCTGTTTGGTTATATTGCTATAGGAAATCCATTTGCTTGTTGGAATGACAAGGTTCTTTTTTTGGAATAATTTAAAAATATTTATTAGCCTGGTTATTAATTCTTAATATGTAAACATTTGTATTTGGAAGATTATTCATAGTGAGGCTACTTCATGGCTACAGAGACACTGCTATTTCTACAGGCTTACAGTTTGTCTAGGTATACCTCGTTTAGTTCTACAATTGCTCCAATATTGGTCCAGTTTATCGAGAGGCAATGGATGCTGTCAGGTTCAGGGTCTATCATTTGCTGTGTACGCAGGGAGTGGTGGTGATGGAGAGGAGCTACAAAGTGCTGGGTTTGGTTTGGTCACTTTGAGAGGAGGGGTCAGCAAACATGAGCCTGCTTTTCCATATGTCTCGTTCCAGAACAGCTGTTGTTATTGACAAAGATTTGACCTTTTACTGATAACTCTAAACTAGTGTTGGCATACATACCTGTAAAGACCAGCAACCTCAAATGAACAAAGCAATCCTTTGCTGTGTTGAATGTTGTCGTACTTTGCAATGACCTACTCCTCACAACTTAAAGTGATCCTTAGTTAAGGCTTCCCGGTGAAAGTGTTTGCCTTCTTTATTACTTTTCTTCCATTGTTAAATCCGTTACCCCTGAAATTTTGCAAAATGGCACTTCTGTCCAGGGTTCTGCTCTATATAAAGGAACAGTGTATTTTGCTGTCCATGCTGTTTTAACACTTGATCTTTCATTTCTACCTTTATAGTATGGTGTGACCTCTCTTCTGTGCTATATTGTGTCTGTCCTTGTGGACTGCTTTCCTTTCACTTTGCCAATATTTCACTTTAATTTCTTCTCAGTCTGTATCTAGTCTACTGCCTATTTCCAGTGCACTTCAGGTTTCTTATCTGCAGGCCAGGCGCTATTCGAACTATAAATTCATTTCTCTTAGTATTTTCTGCTAAGGTACTGCATTTTGAGAGTTACTTTTTGCCCTGACTTCCCACAGTTTTAATTTTTAGACTTTTGAAGAAATGATCTCAATGTTCAGACAAGCAAATTGCTAAGCATTTTCAGGCTTCATTTGAATCTACTGTAACAAACCTCTTTATTTGATAAAACTGAGTTAGAAAAGTAGATTCCCTCAAGTGTGGAATTTCCAAAGTGTACAAAACCCATGTTTGTTATGTATGGAGCAAAAATACTGGCTGTTCAGACAATCAAAGCACTTTAAAAGTGATTCTGTAGTTCTTAAACAGTGATTCCACTAGTGCTTCCCATTTCTTCCCAAGTTGTTTTTTTTTTTAAGCACAGAGGATTAGTATAATGGCCAGATATGCTTTTTGTGTGAAAGAAGGAAAAAAATACTGGTTTACTTAGGATGCTTTTGCTTAGTTAGCTTTTTACATTAATATCAAAAAGCACAAATCAGTTAATCTTATAATTTGATTGTAACTCAAAATTTAAGAAAACCTGTGCAAAAGGGTTGTCTTCTGAAGCTGACTAGTATTAAAATTACACTGTAGGAGTTATGAAATAATTTAATTATTGGAGAAAAAGGTGACACTTTAAAAATAAAAAATCTAGTAAAGCTTAGGCTTTATTAACACATGACTACCAATGGAGGACTTGGCACCAGGGTGAATGTGCTTTTTAAATATGCATGAAGAGACCTGGTAGTGAGAAAGGATCACTGGTATATGTGTACACAGGTATAGATGTCCTTTTCCTGACACTGAAGAGTTTCAAGAGAATGTATGTCATTAGATCTTAAACAGGTATTCTGTCAAATACTTAAAAAAAAAAAAAAAAAGTTCCTGGAGTCTAGAATTAGGAATAGAAAGTGATAAACAGTTACAAGGACAGCTCTTTAAGAATATATGTATGTATTAGTACATGAACATATATACCTGCAGAGTTACTCTATATGGAAATTGGAAGGGAAAAATTTATTTTGGCAGTTGGTAAATACTATTTCACTGATCTTTACTTTCAATCAAGGAAAACCACAGATTTACATGTGGAGTGAAAAACCTATACTGACAAGATACGAACACTTGTTTGGTTTTAATTGTTTATGTTTACCTGCCCCCTTAATCTTCCTCTGATGGTCTCATTTTCTACTTGAGTGAATCAATTATCAGTTGTCTTTCCAGGTTCTTCTTTTTGTCTGCAGAGACAAGTCACCTAGTTAGCGAACAAGTGTATTGCTTTGGGATGAAATGACTACTTGTATCATGGAGGTGCAATAAAAATCCTCAAACACTGTAGAGCAATTATTACACTTAGACATTTTTGAAGAATATGATTCACTAAATAAACAGGAAAGAAATTTACCAATGCCCTTGTATTGGTAATTTCTTTTCTAGTGAAAATACACAACCAGTAAAATACACTAAATTTTGTAGTATTTTTTCCTTTCCACTCACTGAGTTCTTAATTGCTACTTTCATTTCAAAGAAGAACCAAGGGTGGGAAGGCTACAGAAGATTTTTTTTTAAAAGCATTTCAGATCCCTAAATAACGGCTTAGGTTAAGCTTCTGTATGACCAGGATGCTTTTTAGTACAGCTTGTTATGTAATCCGTCTAGTGTGTTACACACATGCTCTTTAGCCAGGATGTGGGATTAAATTAAAACAGTTATAGTATTTCAGGACTCAAATAATATGAATTCTACATAGGATATGTTTTGATTTAACTAATATAGTGATATCATGGAATATAAAGCCTTTGAAATGAAACCTATTTCTCTTGATTAAACATTTTGCATTCAAATATTAGATGTTGCTCCTTCCAAATAATGGTGTTTTAACTGATTTTATGTGGTTTTAGTGTGTCTATGAAGGTGATTTCCTCTAGGATATATTAAATGAAAAAGAGAAAAGTCTTCTGTTTCCTCAATGGACAGTGTGTGTTTGCATACAAAGAAGTAATTAATAAATTAATCTTACTGCAGAACTTTATCTGTGATAGCCTGGTTTCAGAAGATACTGAACATCTTGGTCCTCAACAAGGACACAGTGCATGTTGAGGTCTAAGCGGTGTCACTAGCCTCAGAAGAACAAAAGGTTAAATACTTTGATGTAAGAGAATGCTTATCAGTCTGCAGGTTTTAGATCTGCTCAGAGGCTTCATAAACCCTGACTTAACTTTGCTTATTGAGTCTCTGAATATGGGGGTGGTCCTTAGATCCAGTTGAAGTTGGTGAGCTTCTACACAGCGGTTGCATTCTTACCAGTCTGAGTTGGTTTCCAGGAAAGGGCTTAATTCTGTGATCTGCACAATTCACTCCCTTTTCCAAACAAAGGCTTAGGAAGGCTTAGAGCTGTCAGCACAAATCAGTACAAACCAAAACAGTCACTTAGAACTGATTTTTTTTTCCCCCTTGATGTTTAGAACTTTGTATGCCTAAGAGTAAATCTGAGACCTTCTAAAAAGGCATTTCCTTTCTCCTAGAAAAGTGTCTTAAAGAAAATAACCTGTTACTTTTAAAAAAAGGAGTCATGAACTTAAATACCTGCTTGAAGGATTGCTTAGATTTATTTTAGCTGTGTGTTCATCCATAATACATTATCTTTTTTCCCACTAATGACTGAGATTTGCAGTAAGTGAAGTATAGTTCTTGGTTCACAGTGCCAGTTTGTTCACTTTTCGTTGCATTTGAGAGATACTGTATATGCAATCATTTTAAAAAATGGCTTTGCTCAGAACTGATTGCAGGTTCTACTGTTCATCATTATGCTATTCTTTACTTTTTGTTCTTTTTAAGGTTTAAGTATCACATTATAAGGCAGCTTACTTTATAATGTTAGGTAATGATGAACTATTTAAAACTATTCCAGAATCAACTGAGTTAGGCATTGGATAACTCCACACACCTTTCTACCAGTGGACGCTGGTCCCGAGACCAGTAGGCTCAAGGGGCATCAAAATGTAGATGCTGGAAAGCAGAGGTGGTGAGGTTGTTTGTCCATTTCATGTATACACCATTATTAAATGACAAAAGAACTTGAATTTTACAGATGAAAGAAACTTTCGGGTAAGGACTATGAAGTTCTGTCCTTGGAGTTCTCATACCTGCAACATATTCTAGAGGCTAGGTATGAAAAGAGTTGATTGCAATGGTCAGAGGGAGTCTAAATATTCATAAATAGGCATTTACTAATTAGTTCCTAGGCATGAGCTTAGCTGCAGTACATATTTGTGCATATGCTCTTAGTACACAGAAAATGTGATATTAAATATGTTCACCTAAGAGGTTTAAATTAATTCATCTTACCTCACATTTTATAATGCACGAGTACATACAAAGCTTGTTACTATGGCTTAGCTTGTTAAACTGCAGTAACATGACCATGTTTCTAATCCTTAGAGTGTCAATATCAAGATCTAATACTGTTTAATGAATGCAGTTTAAATTGATACCTCTTGTTAATTTGGATTAACTTTCAAGGTGTCCCTATGACAAATGTGATGAATATGATAATATTTGTTTTATTGTCCTCTAAACTAGCAGGAACCATTATACCTTCAGCTTACTGTTCCCTAAAAGCATCATTTGCAAGCATTATTTTCATGGCCACATAGTCTCTTATGAATCATATAAGGCAGTGTTAACTGCTGTGTTTTATACAGGCAAGCATATTTTTGGGAGATCAATGAGTATCATCTCTCCTGAGTATCCATCTACATTTTTATACAGGCTTTATTTTCCGTTTGGCACAGCCTTTTTTATTAGGTTAGTAATAGCTATATTTACAAAATCATTAATGTTTTGTAAGACACAGGACAAAGAGATTATGGCAAAACAATTAAATGCTTAAGCCAATTTTACTTTCCTGTTCTGTTCTGAACTTTCTATTTTAAATTGTTTATAAGAGACAATATTTTGAAACTGCAGTAGTTGATAGTAATAGGCAGAAACTATTTTTTTTTCCACTTTAATATGTATAGACAACTGATAGAAAAAACAGTCAATACATTTGAAAATAAGTGCTGCAAACCCTATGTAGTACCTACCTTAGTGCAGAGATTTTGGAGTACCTTTTAAACATTGTCATATGCTTTTGTATGGTAGTTTAGTTAGAATCCCGTTGTTCTTTTCTTTGTGAGAAATATTGCAATGGGGTCTGGCTAAATTCACGGAGATTTCTTAAGTTTACAGCAAGGATTTTGCAGTGCGCAAGCCTTCATTATGGAATGCAGTGATACAACCTGTGCAAAGCTGTTACAAAGAGTCACTGAATATTTTCACATGTGTTGGTCTCATTTATTTACCTAAGGCATGGAACCTCCTAGGGCTTTAATCAGCCAATACTGAAATCTTGTACCAGAGGCACTAGTCCTCATTAATATAGCTAGTTTCTCCTAAAGAAAGGGATTTAAGAATGATTTCCTGAAACTTTAGCAAAAATACTTCCCCTTCTCCCAATATTTGCAGTTATTCTATTGCCATTTATGTGTTTTTCTGCCTAGATCTGTCTCTGTGAAACTCCCCTTGAAAGACAAATGCTTTGAACATTCTACATAGTTTCATGCTCTAAAGAAAATATTTACAATGGACTGCAAACCTCTTTTTTTTTTTCTTTCAAAAGAACTACACTATTATGAGGAAAGTTTATTGTTGGACGTGATCAAAAGAACAAGAATTTTCCAGCTCTTAAGCTGGCTGACACTTGCCAATGTTACAAGACAGGGTTTGGGGTTTTTTTTGCAAGTCTTAATGAACTCACTGGGCTTGTTCTGAAAAGCAAATAGACACAGAAAATGCAAGCTGAAGTCCTAACACTTGGACTTTAGAGCATTATCTGTAGTTAAACTTCTAAATTCTGCAGCTGGTCAAGCTGCAGTTCAGAATGAAGCCAGCTGAGTATGACTTAATGGGGAATGTATTGAAGACAGGAATCTATGTAAGCACCAGGCCAGAACAGTGTCTAACACAGAAGAAAAAAAAAGGGGGGGGGGGGGGGGGGGGGGCGAAATTAGGAGGGGGGCAGAGGGTGCA
>NW_010972437.1:1934236-2051654 GCF_000737465.1 Haliaeetus leucocephalus
AAAAAAAAAAAAAAAAAGAAGGGAGGGGGGGGGGGGGGGGGAGCAGGGGCATGAATTGAAGCAGGGGTACCTGATTGCAAAATATAACAATGATATTTATAAATCTATTTTTGGCACAAAAAGTAGAAGCAAGGGCAAAGAAGAGATATAGTTACTTTTTGATCTATCTTTTTCAAAGTTCACAATGTCAAGGTGTGGATGGTGGTGGAAAGACCTGGTTAGTAAGAAGTCAGCATTTCAGTTAGGTGAGGCCATTCAGGAAGAGTGAAGGCAGATTCTACAATTATTTATTCTATTTATGTTCATGCATTAGAGGCAGTCAGACAGTTCCAGTCCTTCAAAATGCTGACTGACTTATCTAAGTAGTTTGGAGAAGCTAAAAGCTGTTCTAAAAGGCTACCCTGAGAATTAACTGGCCAGGGAACCTATTCACTCTGAAAACTTTGGAAAGATTGTGCTCTGCTGAGCTTTCAGTTATGTGCAAACCCTGGGGACTTAAAATATAGCGAGTGGCAAATTTACACCTTAAGGTTCCCTAAGACGTAAACTGAAAAACTCTTTCTGGAAAAATAATTAGTTTTAAAATAGGTTTATTTTACATAATCACAATAACATTCTTCTCTGCTAAGGCAAAAAATCATCAGTGCCACTGTTCTTAGATTTTTATTTCTTAATAGCTAGAACTTCAAATACCATGAATTTGTCAAGAAGACAAAAGAGTAGCTCTAAAACTATAGCAGCATTTTTATGCCACTGGGGAAAAGATTGTCTCAGTATTTCTCTGATAAAACTATCTTTCAGGTCAATGATCCATGAACTAGGAAGGATTTCCAAATAAGCCAATGAGTGCTTCAAAAGAGCTTTTTGTCTATTGTTTCAACAAGCACATCTGAAATAATGTTGCAGTTTTTAATATGACACATCATACTGAACTACATGATTTTTGTGGCAAACTTGGAGTCAGTCTGATCTTTTACAAGGGTAGCTTAAGCAATATTTTTTTTTTCTACTCTGGCTGACCAACAGCCTTAGCTGCCCAGCTTCAAATGCAGAAGTGAGGCTCAAAGTTAAATTGGAGAGACTTTTACAGGATCAATTTAAAATTGTAAAGAAAATGAGGATGTTAAAATGCAAGACCAAATCTCTACACAAAATTATTTTGTACTTTTATCTTTAATTTGAACAATTGTGCCCCTCTCATTTTGATTTGAACAAAAGTTGTAGTGTAAAATCTGAATTAAAATGTGTAATACCTGTCCAGTACGTCAATGTGTTATAAAATATGTCCTGTAAGAGTAACAGCTTTGTAGGTTGCTTTATAACATCATATCTGTGAGATGACCATGGCTGATCTTGAAGCTGGGGCAATTCTCATTTATGGTGTGACATCACAACCTAATCTTGCAGTGATACCTTTGTATTGGCAAGGCACTGGACAATATGGCTTTACTGATAAACTTCCACTTTTCTACATATTCTAACAGTTCCAAAACTGTTGTAAGAAATTAATAAGGCACTATCTTCAAGATCTGTTGGACGAGATTCATGTTTTGATGGGTGCATTTACTGGCCTTCAGTTCGATCTACCAAACTATTGAAAAAAAAACCAAAACAAAAAAACACAACCAAAAATCCCAACCCAAACCTCACCAGAATGAAAGCTAAGAGCTAGCTATACCATACTGATTTTCCAATGTGTTTTTCATACCATCAGCAGCAATTGTGGGAAATGTAACCATGGAAATTAGAAATTACTATCCAAACAGCAATTTGGGAATCATTTATTGAAAAGGGTGCTCTCTTTGAGGAAAAGATAGGGAGAGGCAGAGGGAATAGGTTGAATGAATTCAGATTAATGACTAGAGCTTGAAATACTGAAGTGCTGAACTGATTTCTAATGACTGAAAGTGGATGTAAATTGTATCAGTGTTAATGAACCAAACAGAAAGTGAAACATATTAGGGTAAACATTGGGGGGGTGTGTATGTGGTCATTTTTAAAAATAAACCCTATTTTTAAAACCTTTTCTGCCTGCAGAATCCTTGCTACTCATAAAAGCACTTGATGGTTCTAATTGTTTAAAATCTTATCAAGGCTTCCTATATCAATGGGAATGTTCACTCTTCCTGGATATGATTTAATGATTTAATCACTATGGTTTATTACCATGAACCCTGCTAATAGGGATCCTACACAGATTACGTAAATTGTATTCACTCAAGTACTGTAAATGGTGAAGCACTTAATTCTATTTTTTTTTCCTCAATTTAATTGAAACGGAACCATTTAAATAGAGCAATTAAAGAGCTCTCTGGCAGCCCAAGAATTATTAAGATTATCTTATTTTATTGTGATTGCTTCTAGAGACAGTACTGTAGACAGCTAGTTTGGAGTTATTTCTTATATTACATTGGTTATTAGTACTATGGAAAATACACATATACACGCATGAATTGCATTTCTTACAAATTCCATCCTGTGCCCTGTCTTGTGGCTGATGTATTCCATGAACTGTTTTACTTGAGGCAGGCTTTCTATGTGCCTTTAGTACTGTGGCTGTTTGGAATAAGCAGATTTCACCCTACCACCTTTTTTGCCTTTCCTCCTGAAGCTGTTTATGATAATGCCAGATGAGTATTCAGAACATGTGCATGGTATTGTTGCCTGTCACACAGGCTGTTTGGCATGAAGGCTTTCTCTGATCTACTTCTCCTGTTAATAGGCTATTTAAGGTGCCATGGAGTCACATTTATTAAAGCTCTTGAGGCTAAGCTTACATGAAGAAAGCTTGCTGTATTTTCTAACAATTTACTGTAAAGGAAGCATACAAGGCATTGTGGCTCTGCACAGTCTGTTAATTTCTATCAGGCTTGCTAGCAATCTGCCTAATGCATGAAACTTAAAAATGTGTGATTACAGGCTATGGTTTATAAATACAGATTTTTCTCAGTAAATTGCATGTTTAAGTATACACCATTGTATAATAGGTGGCTAGATACAGTATATTTTATTGATATTTCCATCAGCTGGCTCCTTTCTCTTTTGAACCCCCCTTATAGGTGTATCTATTTAGATTCTAAGGTGGTACATCCAGGATAGCTTGTAAAAGGAGTCAGGATTTGGAGTCTATTCTGAAGTTCATAAAGTTCATTCAGCCTAATTTTCAAAATAAATTAAATTCTTTATCAGATGTCTATTTCTCCAAGGCAGTTTGATCCTCAGTTGTTGATCCTGCCAATGGGGCTGGCAGGAACTGGTGTGGCCAACAGAGATTATCTTCCAATTTCACTTCCATTAACATTTTAAACTAATTTTTAAGATATGTCTCCATAGTACATCTCTACAAACAAGAAAAGAGATAGTGACAGCTTGTTCTAGGGAAAAGATTTCTAATGGTTCAGCTACTCCCCCCCCCCTTTTTTTTTCTTCATTCACTGGCAATACACGTGTATTTGTTAAAGTGAGTTATATCTGAACGTTCTAGTTTGAAATACAACTGTGACTGAACATATCAGGGTATGCTAACTGGGAAAATCTATGTATCCTCTGGTGTAAAACTGTTTATGAGAAAACATATGACTGTAAGCCTTTCAGGAATCTAATCATCTGTCTCATAAAACCACTCATATCCCTCTGTGTGCTAGAAAATTTTTAGACTTCATTGAACATGCCTGCATTAGTGTTTCCCTTTGGATCAGGAAGGCAGTTCTGAAATGAACAGGGCTTTTTATCTTGCCAGCTGGGGCTTTTACCTTGCCGTCCCCCTTACTATGGTTCACGGTGCAGTCTCAGAGCAGGGTGTGACCCGAGCTCCCTTTAGATAAGCTGGGAGTTCTGCCCCACAAAATGCACAAGGGGGGCTTGTCCTACTTGCTAGGATGGGGTGCCAGTCGGTTGGGACCATACTGGTATAAGAGACTAGGATGAATAATATGGATACATTGAGATTGGACAGCTTCAGGTCATCACACCAACTTTGGATCATTAAATAAAATTATAAAAGACTTGAGATATTCTGACTACAAAGGACTTTCCTTACAGAATTTTTATAGTATTCCTACAGTTAGAATTGTCTAAATTCTATATGCTTTTTTGAATAGATAGTTATAGTATTGCAAATTATTCCTCATAAAAACTTCAGAGTATGAGCAAGGCGGCTGAGGATTCTAATTTTAATTTCCTCAAGTTGGTTCCCTGTTTTCTGGGAGGGAGAAAGAGAAGCAACCTCCTACAGATATCTAGAGATATTTAACAAAAAGCATTTCCTGTAAGCCTCAGTAATCACATCTTTGTGATCTAAAATCTAAAATTAATAATATCATTTTTTTCTTAATTCAGTCCGTCCATTAATATAACTTACATTCACTTCTGAAATGCAAGTTACATCAGAAACCGGTTTTCTGTACAAACTAATATCTGAGATATAGAGTTAATATGTCCATTCTCCTTGAAGGTTTATAAGTAGTTTGACTCTTGTCATGAAAATGGTTGCTAAGTTGCAGATCTATAAGAGGTTTTGGAAACTTCTATGGAAGCCAATGTATGTTAAGCTGTGGTAGTATATTCTCATAGTCACATATTGAGCAGATTTACTCTGATTTATATACTTAAGTTTGCAATTTTAGAAATGTGTATTTCACAAATTTAATTGATATTTTCTATTATTTCTGCATAAAATTACCCATCCTCTTTTGACAGTCTTAAAAGGATTAAGTTACATCTATAAGGCAGACAAATGGTAGCTGTAACTAGTTGCTCAATCATTGTGATCTAAAATTGAAAATTCATTGGCATACTACATATTGAGCTTTGTCTTGTAGCTTCATGATAAATGGTCAAGCCTGGAGGGAAGAATGTTAAATTAATACACATGCTGATTATTGTATCATTTATACTGGATATCATTAAAATTGTGTTGATTGGGTTAGAAAATTTGTGTTTACAGTAAAATAATTTGCACAGCACCTGCCCTTTGCCTATGAATAGAAAGACCAATGACCATTAAATTCAATTTTTATTTTTTTTTTTAATATTCAGACCTTAAAATACAATTGAAGAAGTTATAGAAATCTAATGCCTTCATACTAAGGAGAGCTGAATCTCCATAGGTTCTGGATGATCATCTGCTAAACAGAAGGATTAAGACAACAGCAAATGACAAAGCTGTTTTCCATGAGTTGTTTCCTATTTGGCATTATTTTTTTTTTATTTCTTAAAGGCTGATAATATATTTGCCATTCTTCACGTTTTAAAGAAAGATCCTATTTAACACCATCAGCAACCTATGTAAAATCTTGGAAACACAGAAATAACAAAGGTGAAGTTAAATACAAAAGAACCCATGTCATAATATTGAACTATGTCTATTTTAAGTACTAATTCTGATCTCACCATTGAAAACATAGAAATAGAGGCAATTCATAATTGTTTTAAGATAAAATTATAAATATCTCAAAAGGAGGAAAGTAGAGAGACTTTTTATAAATTTCATCCTGTGAATTCAAATTTTATCAAATAAGAGCAGCCTGGATCTTAAGATACATTGACACAGTCTGGTGTCTTTTCTGATCATGAAAAACAAATCCATAGTTGTAATGTCCTCATCATCACTTAGTCCCTTTCCCCCAAAATAAAATTTACTATTCTGAGTAATGCTGTTCCTCAGCTATTTTCATCATGGTTTACATTGATAAAGGAAGGGAAAATTTTTCTCAGCTCCTTCTAATCCTTCCAGATATATTCTAAAGTTCTTCTAGATGTATTAAGCCCAAGAAGGATTGTGCCATAGCTGTCCTCATCTACTACTACTTTGTTTTTTCAGTCCCAGGGATCAGATGTGTACCAAGATGATCTGTGAAGAATGCATAAAGGAAAGATTTTGTTTTAGGATCCCCATCACTTTGATAGTCCAGGACAAAGGATAACCTGTATTGCACCAAGTAGTTGATAAATTGGTCCATTGGCTTAACAGCTGTCCTCTGGGACTGACGTCAGAGAGCAGACCATTAAAATCAGGAACCTGACAGACACACAGGAGAGTCTGCACCTCAAAGTAAATGTGGGAAAAAAAGACACAGAACCTGTATCTATCATAGCTTAAATGTGAACTAAACGTTTCTTTAACTAAAAATAATACTGCCATATAAAACCCGTAACTAAAGTAAGAGCCATGTAGGATGTCTTAAGTGATCAAGAAAAAAAAGGGACTTGAACTGTTCATCCAATCCCACTAAACAAACAGTCGTGCGAATTATATAGGTACTTTTGAGCCCCCATTTCCAGAGGGAGAGGTTGGTACAAAGATTAAATACTGATCTGACAATGACTTTTGTCCATGTGCTGTAGCAGGCTGTGTTCTCTGCCTTCTCTTTATTCTTTGTTTCATTTTATCTATCACATTCCCTGACTGCACCTTTTTCTCTCATGTCTAACATGCTGAATGGGGAAAATTTATGTTTTAACTTTCATGAAGACCGTGGTGAGGACCAGGTTCTCAAGCAGATTAAGTGAACTGCTGGATTGTAAAGGGTTTTTTTGTTCCCATTTCCTACATCTATCTGCCTGTAGTTCTCTGCTCCTGGTTGGTTATATCAATGGAAATATTTGTGAAAGAATTCCTGAATATTTTTAAATAGATATCTGTCTTGCAGCTTATCAGAAAGGTTTAAGACCATCTGGCTTAATACACCCCCCCCCCCCCCCCCACTGTAAATGTACTGTGTGCTTTGTTCTTGGCAGTTTGTTTGGGATTTAAGCATACTGATGCGCCTAGCACTGCCAAGGTGAAAACAAAGAAATACAAGGCCAGACACTTCCAAGCTTGAACACCTTGTAACTGTTCCCTCACAATAAGGTCCCCATCCCCACAGAGGGTTCTCCAATTCCTTCTCTGGTCTTCTGAGTGTAGATAATGTGCAAACTCATCATTAGCAAAATTCTTATATAGAAACCATTCACAGAAGCATTTTTGCATTCTTTTCACTGTGGTATATTCAGGGTATATCCATGTTGAAGCACATTATGTCAGAATTCAAATAACCAACAGCAGGACAATCCATATTAGGTCCTTTCATGTCCATCACTGTAGCAACGATGGCAGATGCCTGCTGCTGATGGTGCCAGTTACAATTTCCCTATTGATCTCAAAAGCACAAGGTCAGGATCAGTGTAAAGCATATGCAGCTGAAAACTCACAAAACAGAAAAGAGACTACATTGAGAAAAGAGCCAGCAGTATTTAAATCAATGGTTGCTTTAGGACATACCCACCGTCTTCTTTTATAGACTTCCTACTTGGATCCCTCCCGATTGCATGGAGAATGCTAAATTTACTTTACTTCAAAGGTGAAGGCTTTATTATGAACAGAAAGTGAGAAAGTGGGAAAAGACAGAATAAAGATTAGCAATTATTGTGTTTACCATGTTAAAGAAGCAACAAACCCCTGCTTTCATGTGCAACATCATTCTTATCAGACACTCCAGGCTATTTTCAATTCTATATCCTAATGCAGTTCCATGTTGTAACTCAGTAATGTTGTTTTCATAATCTTAAGAGAATGAATGTTCACATTTTTATTAAATGTGAAATTAAATCAATGGCACCTTTTTTCTTTTTTTAAATTCTTTTATGGATAACTGTCAAACTACTTGTACAATAAAGAAAATTCCTTGTTTAAATAGACATCTGGGGTGAATTTGGCTATATCACACGGTATTTCTGTGTTGCAAAAAGTTCTGAAAAGCTCAATAAAAGCATTATGTTACAAACAGCAAAGTTACAGTGCTGCACCCTGCTTTTGTTTTCTATTCCCCCATGGAGGGGTATCCATATGTTAAGTATCTGCTAAAGTCAGCTCCAAACAAACTGCCTTGAATTCTTTATAAGGCTTACATACAACCTAGAAATCTAGGGGAGTGACATACCGCAATAGTATAGGGTGGGGTTGTTTGTTGGGTTTTTTTTTTGGGCGGGGGGAGGTATTGAGGAACTTTTGGGGCTTCAAAGTGTACAAGACAGAGTTGCATGTTTGGGATAGATGTTGGATAAGCTTTTTCCCAGAGCAGAAAGGAAAAGAAGTGGAAGAGATGAATTTGGAAGTTAGTTTACCTGTGGAAATCACAGAAACCAAAAACATAGAGCTCAGTTTTCAGCTTTTTTATTATACTTTTTTTTAAGTTAGTGAAGTGTGTTATATATGGAATTATTAGAAACTGGGAAACTACTTTGAAAACTAACAGAGCATAGTCACTTGTGGTTCACTCTCAGATCAGGATGTGAATTGGGAAGCATAGGTTCCACTGAGGTCATCGGCAGCTTCATTCACACCATAAGTGATGGGATGAGAGCACAAACTTAAATTCACATATGACAAAAAGCTGGTAAGAGGTGCAAGCAGGCTGGAAGGCAGATTCAAAATTCAAATGATCTTAAAAATTAGGAAGATGAAAAAATACTGGATGCAATTCATTAAGGTCAAACACAAAATATACGTTGTCGGCTACATGAATACAGATGGAAGAAAATTGACATTTTGTTCCACAGCAGAAAATCTGGGGCTTGCTGTAGAGATTAAGTTTGAGTCATGCTTCTATAGAATCTCTGAATTTCACAGTATGATGTGAAGGGGTTTGTATGACTATTGAGGTGTACCCAGCGGAGTGGAAGGGTCACCACTTAGAAGTAATATGACCTGGCCTTCTCTGGACTATAATATCTGTGTTGGACACTATACTTTAAAAGCGTATGAATCAGTCTGGGAGAACCAAGAAAAGAACCACAAAGAATGACCAGAGATCTAGAAAAATATTACTTTTATAGATGTTAGAACAAATTGTATTGAACTGAATGTATGTCTAATCTAGAGAATAGGAAGAAACAACCATCAAATATTCAAGAAGGAAATGAACTATTTTGTACAGTGGATTGGACAAGAATTACACTGTAAAAAGGAAATTTAGGATAGACATTGTAAATAGAAACATTATACTGATAAGGACAGTTAGACCTGGAATGGACTAGAAAAATTTCTCTCCTTGAACACTTTCGTATCTTAATCTTGTTGCATGACAAAGCTGTGTGAACATGCATAATGTCATCATTTTACACGGCTGGAAGTCTCTTCTTATCTGCATCCAGTTAAGGTAGAATTCACCTCATCTAGCAGTAGACATTGCATTATTGAAGCTGATTTATCTTGAATGAAGGTAAACACTTAGATTGCAACAAACACTTAATGAGCTGCATTGTAGAATTTTTAAAAAGCGAAGGTTCACCAACACAAAAGTCTACATTTTTTCAGAGGAACTCCCTTAGTATTTTGCATGAATCTTGGACTGCCTACTAACATCTGGAAATGCGCAAGCTATGAAATTAATGCCAATGTCTCTCACTGATCAACCATTAATGTGCACTGTCTGTGTAAATTCTAAGCAGACAGATTTCAAATAACCATTAATATATTTTAGAAACTGCCTTTGGAAATATCTGTTGCTGCTACAGGAAGAAAGCAAATGACAAAAGCACTGAAGAAGATTCAGCTATTACTTCTGCTATAATTTGAGCTTAAATGTGTGTCGTGAAGCAGTTCAGGGAATTTGCTCTTCTCATGCTGCAATGTGTGCGTGCAGTCTGAAATGATAAAATTTGCAAAGGACTATTCTAGAAATAGCAGAGAGCAGCTTAGAATTTATATTGAAGTCAGTAGTCAACAGGCCAGGCTGATCTGTGCGTAGCTTGTAGTAGGTCATTGGTAGGTTAGTTGTCATATATCACCCTTTTATTAAAATGTACTTGTGTGTGAATATGGATTCTGACAGCCAACTATGGGCTGTTATAAACATCTTCATCTTTGAGAATACTGCAGAAAACAAAAATCATTTCCTTCATTTAACTTTGCAGTGTTTTACAGGCCCAAGGGAATAGTTTCTCTTCAGCAGCAACTTTGTAACAATTCTTTTAAAGAGAATCCTCACAGAGCTGTTTGTCTTTCATGGAAATGTTGTTGATACCAGCATGTTCAGAAGGTCCTTTCCCCAGTATGGAAATTTAAAACACAATAGGAGAGATCTTGTTACTCTTTTATATAAAAGAGCCACAAAGAATAAAGTTCATTACTGTGGGATGTAAGTAATCTCTTGGAAAACATTAATTCCTAAATCCTTCTTAAGTATAAATATTATTCACAGTGAATCCTTTCCTTGTTATGTGTTTTGAATCTGCTCTGTCTGCTTTATCTGATCTGTGCTGATAAATTCTGAGTTCTACCAACATATATTTTCCATACCACAAGCTACAGGAAAACTAGCATCAACCTGTTGAGTGTTCCCTGTTCCCACTAACTAAAACTCTTTAAAAAAATAATCCTAATGACATGTCAGAATTCATAGACTTTTTAGGGGAAAGAAATATGAAAGGACATGCTGGCAGTTATTTGTAAAGTGACATTTAAACATTCTGTGTCCCTATGTGCTCTTTCAAATATTAAACAAGTTCAGTGGTAACCCAGGGAGCCAAACTTAGAACTGATATTCTGTATTGTCTTTAAGTAATTTCTTATACTGAAGATAAACTGTAATTCCCTACCCTATTACCCACTTGTGAATTTATTCATAAATTAATGTAATCAAAGAAATAAGTATATGTAGGTGAGCTTGTCTGTGAAAAACTAAGTAGAGTGCTTTCAAAGATAGGTTGAAAATTCAGATAACCTTTGATTCTGGCCAGAAATATGACTAAAAGATGAGAGAATTTTCTTTTGAATTGTTTTTCATTGCTAAAGCTGAAAGAAAGAAGGTTCTTTCTACATCAGAAAGTAAAAATGTGGTATTTGGAAAGAGGTTAGGTTTAAAAATAGACATGAGACCTTAAGGAAAGGGGAGTGCCTGCTCTGTAACCTAGAAACTGAAATCCCTAAAGAAGTATCCACTATAGCAAGACCTGAAAAGAAAGAAAATTCTAAAAATCCAGTGAAATAAGCAGAACAAATCTCCTAAAAAAAACCAAAAATCATTACAAATGAAGTAGTAATCACAGGTAGTGACTTTGGTGTATAGCTCTTACTCATGTGGTCCTTTGCAGTCAGGTATTCTGCTTGGAGATAATTTTTTCATAACTGAAAATAACTGTCTCTCAAAAATGTAGGAAACAGGATCTGTAAATGCTTAACATACAACTAAATTGCTTCTGTACCAGAATTTTGTGGTAAGAATTCTAACTGTATGGTTCTGAGGCTTTCTGTATGTTAGAAAATAGGTCGTCTTGCTACTGTTCTTTTCTTAAAATGTTACAGAGGGCATATGATTTTAGTTAGCAATGTAAAAATCAGATCATCCCTTCCTGTGCTTCTGGTAATGCCAAAGGGAGCTTGGTATGTAGAATTTGTCAGTAAAATTTGGCTGGAGGATCTGGCACTTTCAAGGATGTACAGCAGTGTAACGGAGTGAAGAAACCCTCCTTTCCCTTGCACAGCATGTGTAGTGGCCAACTCAAACTTGCAATCTGTGCACTCGCCTCTGAGTGAATGAAGGCTGTTGACAGATGATGCTAAGAAAGTATAAGTGTTTAGTGCCTCTTTTTTTGCATCAACCTTTACTAAAAAGTAAACTGAACAGAAGAAAGTAGAGGAGGGAAAGAACAACAAGCAGAAAATCTTTCAGTCTTGATCAAGGAAAGAACAGAAAACAGAGTACTTAACTGCTCTTAAGTCAGGTGAGCCTGACGAACTTCATCTGTGGATACTCCAGATCTGCAGTTGTGGATTTTGACAACACGTGGAGAATTGGCAAGGGATCAGAAAAATGAAAAATACATCTGTGATGCCTGCCTCTAAATAGGGAAAAAAGGACAAAGTGAGTGGTTGTGTACTGCTCAGTTTAATTTCAGACTGTACAGTTCAGGAAAGGACTGGGCTGTTGGATTAAAAGCAAACCTGAAGGGAGAGACCTACCTTGTAAAGACACAAAGGACTTACGAGAGGTTTGTTTCAAGCCTCTTCTTTTATGTTGTCTCTGTCTAAAGGGTTACGTTGTTCCAGGCAGTAATAGTAACAACAAAACCCCCTCGAAGTAGAAATTTGAAATAATTTTCCAGATGGCATGCTCTCTTTAATGAAAAGCAAGACATTCTGACCTGAAGACTCTAATTTTGGCTTGGGGCCACTTCACATCAACACTAGAGGTCTTTACAGGCAGGTAGAATAAACATCTATCTGGAACAATATAAATATAGTTAATCCTGTGCTGGTGCAGGGAAAAGGCCAACAAGGCTCCTTGATATCCTTTCCAACTCTCTTTTCAGTGGTGCTGTGCTAAAATAGGCTTTGACATCCTTCGAAAGTATATTGATTTAGTATAAATTTCAGATACTGAGCATACACAGTAAGTTGAACAATAACAACTCACAGACAAAGGATTAATTGTTCATATTCACTAGCAAATAGCATCATTTTAAATACATTTGAACTTATGGAGAAATGCATGGGTTGTCATTAGATCAGTGTTGCAAACTGTGCATACATGTGCTGAATATGCAACTTCATGATGAATAAATGTTCTATGTAACTCTGCTGTGCTCCTAAACCAAGAAGTTATAACACATCTTTATTTACAGTTAAACAGTATTCCAGCTGACTTGCGCTCAGCAAACATATTACAGGAAGGAGGTAACAGTTGAACCTGTATGGATGGTCTTTAATAGGACGTGAAGAAATTACTTAGGCAGATCAAAAATTAATCTTACAGTAGCTAGCATCATTGTTGCCAATAAGGTTTTCTGTAAAGCCTTATAGTATTAGTTGGGTTTTTTGTATTAGTCCAATACATGGAGTTACTTTGAAATGAAAATGAAAGACAATGAAAATGAAAATGAAAGACAGAGTCTTTAATTTTTCCTTTATATTTTCTGTAAGGTTCTAGTAGTTGTGCTGACAATCTGTTAGCATCAAGCAAAATAGCTCCAGAGCCAGTCAGTAATTAGTACGGTTGTGTCCATATCTAGGTTGGTCTATAAATGTATAACTATTTCTAAAAATTCCCTTGATGTTTTGATTTTTAAGCACTCAATGACTGAGACCTTCTTCATAACAGTAATTGGGGTAAACTTTATTTGCATTGAGAAAATATATCTTTATTGTGCTTATTGAAATTGGTGCTCTGATTTGAAGAATACTGTGGTGTTTTGTCTGATAGTGGCTATTTGCAAGGCTTGACTTCCACAATGAAATATTTCTGAAGATTTAATTGTAAACAAAAGTCTTTTTTGTTTGTTCTTTTCAAAATATATTCCTTTGTATCTTTTTTCCTCTAAGTTTATTTAAGTTCTGTAATGGTTAAGAGTTGGGAAATTACTTGGACTTATAATTTAATGTACTAAGCAGAAGTAGGAATATAATGCAGTTGAGTTTTAGACATTGAACTTTTATTCCCTTACATTTTCACTTGTCCTTGCATGTAAATATGCTGCCTCAGAATGCTGTAGTTGCTGTAGTTAACCTACAACTGCAATAAAAATGTTCTCTACTACCACACCTTTTCCTAAAAAAGTCAATATATACTTCATGTTGTGCACAGTTTCTAAACTGTTCAACTTCCTTTTTCTATGTCAAGCTGTGTATTGACAGTTCAAACTTACAAAACCAGGTCATATTGTTATGCAGCTTTACCATTCCTAGCAAGATGGGCTCTAGGTATTTAATTTAGCAATCTACAAAGCGTTCTGTTCTCACTGCTTTTTGCTGGGCTTTTTTTGTTTAGAAATTCTGGGTTTTCCTGGTTGGGATAAGAAAACTTTTGGACTACGTCAAACTTCACATATCAGAAAATGAATTAAAAAAAACCACCACCACCACCACCACCACCACCGAAAAAAAACCCCAACAAACCCCAAACAATGCAACTGTTTCCTTTCAGGTATTTTTGGCTCTGAGAGTTCAGTTACCAACACATGCAAAAAAAAAATTAAAAAATAAAAGTCCACAAATGCCAAACTATCTCCATTTCTCTTGAATAGGTTGCCAGGTGGGTGCCTATTTTATTCAGTGGACACAACTGTAGGGTAAGGACACACTGCAGCTGATTCTGGTTGTTTCCCAAAGTTGTAGTTGTTCAAATATGCACGTTGGTTATCCTGCATTTCCACAAAACACAACTGCAGGGAACAAAAAATAGATATCGATATTGAAAGAGGTACTGCTTGCTAGCATTTTTTACTGAACTTCAGCACACTTACATTTGCTTTCCTTGTTGAATTAAGTGTGGGGTAAGTGTAGAACCTTTGTCAATCTCAACCCAGCTCCGTAGGTCAATAGAAATAAATAAATAAATGCAGGCAAATAGAAGATCCTGATTTTTATGTCAAGGTAGCAGAAGTCCGGATTCAGGTTCTGTTTAAATGACGTTTATCCAATAGTGGAGACGAGGCAGAATGATGAATGTGCTTCAGTGTGTCTGTGCTGAAATAGGTTTATAAACAAACACCTGCCATAAATCACAAAAACGGCTTTGTCAAAAGTAACTAGGGACCAGATGCATCTTTATAATTACCTGTGACACCCATTGTCCTGCTTTCATATCCTCTGTTCCTCACTTAGATAATCTGTTTTATTTTACTTGTGGTTTCAATGATTTGCATTCTATTTTGAAACATGGGCTTATGTCTGGCAAGCTTCTTAAGAAAGTCTCTAAGAATTGCATTAGGGACAGTAAAATGTGTGAGGTTCAGTGGCTAAATGCTACAAATTGTTTATTCAGGAGAGAAGATGAAACTACTCACCAGTACTTTCACAAGAACTTTAACAAATATTTTCCCAGTTTAAGTATTTTAATTTGCTTGGTTTATGGAGTTTGTTTTGGGCAGGGTAAACTTCATACTTGTTTCCCTTGGCTACATCGCATATTCATATTCAGTGTTACGATGATGGTCTCAACTCATAATGTTAAGTTTCATCTGTAATCAATAACGAATTGTAGCACTTGTGAAGATTCTTATTCCTTGCATTTCCTTTTGAGTTAATCTTGCAATTTGAGACTAATTGGCTGTTTGTGGTTCCAGCTAAATGGTTATTTCTGGTTTAGCTTAGAGAGGGCTAGAATATGAGTTCTGTCTCCATTTTAGTCTTTGCTAATTTTTCTACCTTATTGTGTTATCAGGCATCTAGAAATAGCATTAATGCAAACAATGTTAGGCTTAAAGCAGGCATCATGCAGGAAAAGAGATTAAAAGAAAAGGCAATATGAAAGCTTGGAGGTAAAAGCTGATTGAATTTGACTTTTTAAAATGTTTTTGTATTTCCTACTGTGGCTGCCGTGCTTAGCTGATGCACAGTCACAGTAATGTGTTCCTTCGTACTGGTTTACAAAAGAGCTTTGCAGTAATCATGAAATAGAAAGCACAGAGCCAGACAATAAATGCCTCTGCTCTTAGGTCAGCCCATTTAATTTCCCTTTCAAATCCAATTGTTCACCTGCCGAGCTTATTAAATATAAGCATACTGTCTGTATTTGAATACACTGTCTGTGCCACTTCCGCACCCTGTACCTGTTGCTTTGCCATTACTGATGTAAGTTGCCTCTGAGGATGACTGTAAGAATATGAATATATGGTCTTTTACTTACACTACTGCCCAGTTATTTTCTGTTTCTCTTTTTATTTTTTTTTACTGCTGTGGTCTGCACCAGGCCATTTAATCTGGTGGGTTTACATTTTAACTATAGATTCAACCTCACAGAGCCTGCCACCCATCATATATTAAAACATATTTTTAATAAATCTGTAACTTCTGGTCACCTAAGAGTCCACCTCCACATAGAGGAATTCATTATCCTCTCTGACCCTTCTTGAGTGATTATATATTACATGATGATGGGATTATGGCTATTTGATTATTCCTCTTCACAACAGGAGTGAAAGAATCTCAAGAACTGATAATTATAAACATGATCAAATGTAAACTAAGTGTCACTGCCATGACAGAGGCTGACCAAATCCTGTATCTCATCTGTAATGAAAGTAGCACTCACACAGACAGCCATTTTACATGACAGATTATTCCTGTCCAGTATTTCTTTCTGTTAAAAAAATTGTTTCAGTTCCCTAAAAAGATAATTTATCTCTAGGGAATCTATACACGACCCCCCTTGAACAAGGCACGCAGGGAAGAAATAGAGCACTTTCTTCTGCAAATGCAATCAAATTACCTAGGACAGAGCCCATACAGGCACAGTAGCAAAGGGTCATGGCTGTGGTCTGGCCAGGGCAGAAGGATTCATCCCAGCCATGAATGTGAGCCCACATTTACAAACCCAGTACAGGGAAAGAACTGCTTACTTCCCTGTCTTTTGTGCAAGTTTCTCTCAGATGCCTCCCTACCAATAGCAAACTACAGTCTTTTTAATTTCCCTCTAAAGAAATCATCTTTAAGTACAGAAGATAGGACACGTTAGCAGTTAATCCAATAAAAAATCAGTATCAATTCACTTTCAGGATGGGTCTCTTGCTGATGTAGTAAAACCACAAGAACTAGCAGCCCTTTTGTTTCCATCATTCCTGAATTAATGTTCATTTGGAATTGACCTTAATTGAGTGTCTATCATAGAGATACATCCAAAACTTAAAGTTACATTGCATTACATTCTCCTTGCTTCAAAATTTCAATGAGGGATTGCAGGATAGGAATAGGTAAGTAAAATGAATGCTGCCTGACCATTAGCTACAACTCATCCTTGAGTGCACATGAGAACTAATATTAACATGTAATTTTAAAGGTTGAACACTGAGTAGCATTCCATTTTTATTTTGGTTTATTCAGGTGCAGGTTATTTTAAAAATTTGCATATGCTTCTATTTACGGTTCTGAAATCTGACGGTAGCTATCCAATTTAACATGCAGCATGTATACCCTGAACTTTCATTTCCACGGCAATGAAATAACCTGATGATCTCACTCTTAACTGGTATTTAGAACAAGAGATGAGCTGCTTGGTGAAAGATCCTCTATTGTCTTTCCCCAGGATCGATAGTACTTTATTCAGTGCTCTACCAGTCTTGTCACACCAATTCCAGTGTTACACCAAAACTGCCCTAAAATGGTTTGCAGAACGTTTATGCAACTACAGATAAGCCGGTATCTCCCATGTGTCTTCCAATACCATGGTGTGGTATAAGTTATTCTGTGTAACCTTTTTTGGCAAGAGAGTAAGAATCCTTGGAAACATTAACTTTTCTTGCCGTATAGATGACACCATTCTGGTTTTAATCCAATTAAAACATAAATATGTCTCTTTATTTCCTAGAGCTTTACACAGATCTTCTGAGCTCCAGTGCAGCCAGACTCATTGTAGCTGGGACCTAGTATTATAGACTAGGGATATGGGAAGTGTAGGTAAGCTCCTGCCTGTGGCTAACACATTTCTAAATCATGTGTGTAAAATTATGTTAAATAAGGTGGGGCACTCTTGTTTTTAGCAGAATATCTTAGAAGACAAAGTGCACTTTGCTACTCATGAGTGATGAATGTAAGTAAAAAAAATAATCTGTGGAAATGATATGTTAGTGTGCCTTTAGCCTCTTCCTGCATTTTCCTTGGTTTGCTTTACTGTGAAGTTCATTTATCCAAAGCACACCTCATTCTGTTCCTGAGTTGCCTCCCCAGGCTTGTTTCTCCTAGGAGTAGATATTTAATTCATGAACAAAAAAATACCTCAATTTCCCTTACAGGACTTCACTCCCTAAAAGTTTTATATATTCATATATGTGTATGTATATACATATGTGTGTATACACTGTATCTATAAAGTCCTTTTTAGTCTTTATGATAAAGATTCAGCTGCTATTACATGAGTATAAGCACATCTGATCCCTAAAATTTTATCCTGTATTTGTGACACTAGAGCTGAACACGGCATATGGACATGTTTCTTCATGTCGTTTCTTTAGACTATGTATTTCTGTTGTTTTAAAAGGAATATTTCTTCTTTCCTGGAGATGAAGAACTAATGGTTTATAACTTTAAAATATATATGCCCATTAGGGACATGACATAGCAATATTGATGAAGCCATTCAAATGCAACTGTCTGTGCACACAAAATTGTTTTCTCTTGTCTAATTCTAATTCTATGTCGATAAAATAATACTAAAGAAAATAATTAATCTATACATACTTTCTTAACTTTGCCTTTGCTATTCTGTGATTATCTGCATTATGTATTTATGCTAGCATTCATTGCAGTTTATTCCTGATAGCAAATCCAATCTATTTTCAATAGATACTGAACAGAAATACAAATAATTCTGTAGTAACTGGTTTATGTGAGTGTGCGGAAATAACATGCTTATGTAGATCTCGTGCACTTGCAAGCAATTTCTATAACATTGCTAGGTGAACTCCATAAAAACGTTTCTGGAAAAGGTAGGACATTTATCTGGGAGAGTTCTTTGTTGGCTAGGCTTTAAACACAACTGTTATTACAAAACAGATGACAAACTATTCCTGACCAAAGATACTATTTGTTGCCAAAATTAAACCTTTAATGGGCAATAGAGATGAGACATTCCTTTTAATCAGCTCTTGCCTAAGAAAAAAAAATTGTGCTTAATCTTGTACTTAGTTAATGTACTTAATTTTGTACCATGTTTAGCAAATTCCTATCAAAGTTCAACACCATGCCTATACTAATTTGTTTTGACTCTCCTGTCCATATAGGTGTCTCATGGTATTGTGTATATGTAACTCCCATAGCAAGGGTAGCATCTTGGTACAGTTGGTAGTTCTGCCAATTGGTAATGGAAACATGGGTACAATATTTTAATTTCGTACCTCAAAACCGTGCATGTGCCACACCTGAATAGGTTTTACAGAAAGATGTGATGCAAAACTGAACTCATACACACAGAATGAATAAAAAAGAATATAATTTGCAGAAGAGGCGAAATATCAAACCAAAGTCCCAGACAACTTCCAGTACTCTTAGAGACCATGTTTGCATAGTAAAATTTAAGAACACATAGGTTTTTCTTCATGTTTTTGCTGCTGCTGCAGTGTGAGTTTCTGATTTAGTAACTGTGTTCACCAGAAATATTTTTTGAAGGTTAATACCTTGACGAAACATCTAAGAGGTTTGGCAGAGATTTGGTAAGCTGAACTGTGTAAGCTGTTATAAACTTACTACACTGTGTGCAAACACACAGGAGCCACAGGAGCTTTGCAGCAACTGTACAAAAGGATAATAATACTTGCAGTATTTTTATGGAATATGAAGAATAAAATAAAAAAAAGAAACAAGAGTATTTTTAGGATTATTATATAGTTTTATATCATCTCTTGTATATACTGCATATTGCTGGGAGAGATCACTAGGATAATTCATAATTTGGAATCATCCTTTGTGTACTGGTTGCCAACAGCATCAAAATTCTCTGGAATAGACTGCAGTAGGTAAGAGCTTTCTAGCACGAGTGAAAAATTAGGGAAGGTTTGTAAGTAACATTAGCCTTACTGCTGAAGTTGGAGTTTACAAAGGAATTTTAATGATCAGGCTGGCAGTTTTAAATACTCATCAGTCTGAAAACATATAATCCACATACAAGCTTTAATAAATATTTAGCCTCATTAAATAAGCAAAGTAACAGAGACAGGAATTGACATAAACAAATGTAATAATGACCTCTAATCAACATAATCGCATGAACTTCCTGACTTTTTTGGAAAGGGAACACAGAGGACATGTTGTTCTCATTGCTGATGAGGTGAGAAGTGCATTGGTCTTACAAAAAATCTTACTTGGGGTACATGCTTTTAAAGGAAGAGCGTGTTTGTGCTAAGAGGGTATGATTTGTGAAATCAAGCATCAATATTCTCTACCTGGAGAAACAGGTTTATTCTTTAAACTCCTTCTGGCAAGAAAATATGGAAGTTTTGATTCATTTTATATATGTACTACAAAGTCAAAATGCCGTAATAGGACAGACTTTCCTTTGAGTGGCAGTTTTGTCAGTACAGACATCTGCATAGCACCACGTACATTCCAAGGCCTTTCATTTACAACTTTCTGTAATAAGGATATATGATATGTTTGTGTATATATATACACACATATATTTATATAGGACAACTAGTTGTGTTTGTAGAAGGTCTGTCATCATCAAATCTCTAGATTTCCTTTAAAAAAGCTTTAACTGTTCTTTGTGCCCACACACCCTTGCACATACACATGCTCTGCTAACAATGATATTGTCATTCTCTTTAACCTTGTTCTACCTTACTTGAGGCAAGTAACTGGTACATTTTTTTCTTGAATTTTACCTGAGCTGGCACTACCTCATTCACCTGACCCTAACTGAGCTCAGAACAAGAGACACCAATGCAGAAGAGATCTGTAGAAGCCTGACAGATATTTTTGCAAATTGTCAGGCTGGGCTTTGTTCTTTATAACAACTTGTTCGCATGACAAGCTTAGCAAAGGCAAGTTTTATAAGAAAAAATGTTTGAAATATTAAAGTTGGAAAATTTCAGTTTATGTCTTTCAATGTACGTGCAGAACTCAGAACAATAATTTCTCCCACAGGAAAGTTATTCCAAATCCTGCACTGCATAAGCTTTACACTTCCTTTAGTGGATATTTTGTATGCATAGCACTCTCAGACCCCAAGAAATTGTCTCTGTAGGCCACCAATATTTTCTTCAGCCCATTCATAGTTATTAAATATTACTGTATTATGAGCAGAAGGTTTGACTATAGCCCCAGCTTTCCCACTTCGGTCTTTCACATTTTAAACAAACACAGATTGGTTTGGCTCTGGATTTTGTTACCGCTTGCATATTTTTAACTTCTATTTTAACTGTGTTTCAAAGCTTATTTTGAAGTGGGAAAGACTGCCAATTAAGAATTTTCTTATTGATCGTAAAGGAAGTAAAGGGTGTTTCTTTGCTAACTCAGTTGCAAACCTTCCACCAGAATTTTCAAGTAGCCTTAGAGCAGCTGTCAGCCATTCGCCTGTGAAGAAAGATTTCAAGTTTTGTCATGCAATTAGTGAGTGTTCAAAAGGCCACAGCATTCACAGGCTGAGTTCTGCATGGAAGTCTCTGTACAGGCAATTCTCTTTCTTCTAAGGATACCTGCAAAAAATCTACCAAAGATGGAAGGACTCAGAATAAAATTAGAGAGGAGATACAATAATAAAAATGCTACTTCAAGGGGAATAGTCAATGCTTTGAATTAGGAAGTTACTTATATACCTGAATAAGGAACTTAGTTTTAAAATACAGCCTTACTTTCATGGGAGTGTTCCCAAGCATATATATATACACAGGCACACACAACCATTCATTTTGGTACTATTCTTTCAGACCTGTCTAAATATACATCTGTTTTAACTTGGTTAATGAGGAAAGAAGATCTTCTCTAAGTGTAGATAGCTGTGGAAAATTTTCATTCTAGTCTCATCTCATTCAAACTTCGTTTTCCAAGTATTTGCCCAACAGAACTCCATTCCGGAAGCACTAAGTGACTGTCATTTAGCAGGTACCTGGCAATTTGTTAAGCTAGCCCTTATGTGTTGCCTTAAAATTGTTCTTTAAAATTAAAGATACTTGTTTAGTAACGATATGCCCATCAAATTCTGCTAACTTACTGTTCCATGAAAAATAAATTCAGAGACAAATAGGAGAAAATCTGATAAACATTTTTACAGCTGTTAAATTCCTGAGCTTTGGTATTCTGGTAAAATACTGTCCCTAGTCATAAGCAAATACTATCATAGGTTGCAGCAGAAGCGTTCTAGATGGGAAAAATTCCTGGCATAGAAAAGGAAGGCAAATATATTGTTTATTCAAGCATGAAATTTGTCAAGTTTTCAGGCATGAAAACAATAGATGACTAAGGTTTCAAGCCTGTGTTCTATATCAAAAGCTTTTTAAAATACTCCTATCCATTTTGTTGTTATTGTTTCAAGTTTTAAGAACATTTTTTCATTAATATACATTTATCTAAAATTGGCCTACATATTTGGTACTGTAATATTTGATTTATAAAATGAGGCAATTTGTCCTTTGGAGATCTTCAAAAGAAGCATATCCCCTTCCTGATAAGCATCAGAACTCTGTGGTTTACAATAAATTGGTCTCCTGTAAGAATCTGTTAATTAAGCCATTGAGTCATCTTACATAACAGAGATACATATTAGAAAATTTGGTACTGTTGTCCAGGCTACTGTATCTTTCAGGTATAGTCTAGATATAACTTCCCTGTCCTCTGTCTTTTCTTACACACACAGATATGTACATGCATACACACATGTATCCACAACCCCATGCAATCCTGCTCACCATTTTGGAAACTATTTTCTTTCTAATTTTTTATAAAGATGGAAAAGCATGGTACATAAATAACACTTTTCTTTGACTTTTTAAGGACTTAAGGCATTATATTTTCATAATTTGTAGATTTATAGAGTTGGTTATAATCAGGGAAAAACCAACATAAATGGACTTTGGGGTCTATTGTGCCAAATAAATGAATGGAAGGATTTTTTATGAATAATTCCTGTTATCACTAATCGCCATTTTAATTATTATATGCCTCAAAGTGATAAAATGCCCCTATGAAGCTAAAGTATCTGTGATCTTCTAGTGAGTTACCTATAGGCAAACTTGCTAAATGATTTTTAATTGGTGCATCTCATCATTCAGTTATTTTAACAAGTCTGGTAGCTAATTTTACTAAAGTCTTGCTGCTGATATTTATCTCTCCCTTCAGTAAAGAGCAGTTCATTGACACCAGCATTCTGAATCCTATTTATCATAAATAGCTGCAAATCAAGATTAATTCCACCAGTAACCTGCAATTTAATTTTACTGTTTGTATATAAATGCATTCATTTTGCATCTGTGAAGAACCTAAATCTGATTAGAAACTCTTCATTGCACTTCTTCTGTATCATGCTGAGGACTGAGATCATATAACTATATTAACAGTATAACTCCATTAACTATGGAGTCCATATTATATTGAATAACAATATTAACAACAGATGCTATAAATTCAACACAATCTTTTTTAAACAGCGAAAGATCAGATTAAAAATCCTCAGTTCTCAAGACAATTACAGATATTGTCACTAAGCACTGTCTAGACTGATACTTCTTTATTTTCCACTATAAACAGTAGAAATCTAAGAAGCAATCACAGTAGACATAGGAAAGAGAATTCACATTGTTCTTCATTTAAAGTTGCCACAAATTATTACAACTTTTGTTCAGTCCTCTACAGGATAGAGAGTATATTCTCTCTACAGAAACTGCTTTGTGTATTTTGAGTGGCAAGATCACATGGGCTTGACCTGGCTATTTTAGCTGAGTTTGGGTTATGAAAAGTGTCAGTATCCAGTGAGCTGCTCTAATCCAGGGAGGTGGAAAGGAAGCATGCCCAACCATCACGATTTATGCTTGGGAATGGAATGGTTCTGAATTTTCTCTTCAACTGTCCATCTCCTGTTATAAAGATATGCTTGATGACTAAGAGAAAAACCTCCTGTGTTTGAACTGTAATGCATACTAGACAGGGTTTTATGCAGATTTGGGATTTTTTTTTCTGTTGTTTTAGTTCAGAAATGAAGCTTAAAATCCTGTAAGGGCAAAGAGGCTTAGTATGGCTCATCATTATCAAAGAAAGCAGAATATCAACTACTAAGTATTAAGATTGATAGTAAAAAATTTCCAAGCTGTAAGTTTATTTTGCAAGTTAAATTCACTGCCTTTACAACTGTCCTCCTTTTAATTCTTTTTGAAACCTGAAAGCACTTTACTTGCTTTTTATTCATGTCTCAGTTTCTTCTTCTAAAGGCCTTGAAGACTCCATAGACTAAGAGCCTAGGATCAGTATTTCAGGGTGATAATGAGCCATCAGCTATGGTCAAGCTGGACCTAATTTGACTACAAGCTCTCTTGAATGCATTTGTTCATCTTCAGAAATAAAGTGCAGTTTCTCTTTTTTAAAAACCTCCTTTTCTGAATAAATGTAATATAGTATTTAGAGTAGTAGAAAGATGAGAAAGATGATCTAGATCACAAGAGAAAACTATTTTCTCTTTTTTCCCCTTTAAGTAATCAACCATGAAGACTTGATGTTTCTATAGACATGGTATGTTACAGGTCTCAAAACTAAAAAAACAACAAACAAAACCAACCAACCAACTAAAAAACCCCCCACCCATTGAAATAAATAAGGTAGTTCATAACTCAGGCTTCTGTGTGTACATGCAGAACAGCTTCTTCAAGGTTAGCTTCAGAAACATGAGGACAAGGGATATAATTAAGAAATACGTCAACTGAGAAAAATATGACTTCAGTAAATTTTCATATTTTCATATGAATAGTTGTACAGTTCAGAGTCTAAAAGAACAATGTAGTATTTAGATTATGTTGGTTCTGCCCTTTAAACTCTCTGTCTTTCTTTCCAGACCATTGTTAAGCAATAAAAGTATTTTTATTCCTTTCAAATTGGAAATGAAAATGAGAGCCTGGGCTCCAGAAGGCCCAACATTGCTTAAGTACAGATATAGTTAGTTAATCTTTCTTTCATTTCTTAAAGGTGTCATAACAACATAAAAAATGACCTGTTTTCTGTCATTTCCTCAGAGATAAAAATGCAGATACCTTTATTATTGTACCTGCACACCAGGGAGCTTGAGCATCACAAGAAAGGTTCAAATAAGGTTCTAGCAGTCTATTTCTTGAATGTGAGTCTGTGTCAGGCCTGCCTGGTGGCACAGTGCAACATTTGGTTTGGTGCATTCAGAATCTAGCAACTATGGATAAATGAGACTGCAGATCGTGTTATTATGGAATTATAGGGAAAGGGGATGTAACAGTTGCATCCCTTGGGCAGCATTGGGCCATAGGAAAAGAGCAGATTTGTTTACTAAGAAACCAGAATGAAATTTATTAGGGACAACCTCCCTCTACGGAGTTGGACTTTTTTGCAAGACTTCTGCCATGGAGATCATAAATCAAAGGAGTACATCTACAATTGAGCCTAACAAGAAGAGATTTCGAAAGTGATGGATTACACAGCTGCTTAGCATCCCGCCTTTGGTTCAGGACTTTCACATCTTCCTCTGCCTTTTTTTGACAGCAGCACGACATGAAGTCTTAGAAGTAAAGCGTTCTGTGTAAAACTGCTTTACATTAAATCAAAGCCTCTTATTCCTGATTCATGCTCTTTGGATAAGTTAAGGGCCCAATCTACCAAGTCAGTCACTGTTGCATTTAATTACATACAGACATGTATGCACCCATCCACACATCTGCAAGATTCAGGTTTGTGTTCTGCTGCTGACAATGAGAAATGATATTTATCAATCTATGTGTCATCTGGGACTAGAGTAGATAAGCAGGTAGTCTAGAAATGACAACTGAATCCAAATATAGAAGATACCTATCTCTGTTCTATTGGTTCCCCTACACATTTTGCATATACAAGATTTATTTTTTTTTTCTGTTTGTATGTACACCCATCCGTGAACGCATAGAGGACTGGCAAAGGTGTACAAATTTGAGAAGCTCTAATTTTTAAACCATTATGTCAAATTTTTCTTTTTGCTTCATCTTTAAAACTTTAGGCATATCATGCTTTTAAAGTCTTTTATTAATGTATTAACATAAGAATGTTAATTAACAAAGTAACACCTTTTTCATTATTAGTAGTATTGCTAGTTTTTGTATTATGATATCGGCTAGAAGTCCTGCTTAGTAACCAAGGTATTATTAGGCTGGGTGTACTACAAACTCAAAATAGAAGATAGTTGAATTCAAATCTAATCAAATGAAAAAACTTTTCATTTCTGGAAAATAATCACCAATTATTCCTGTCATATATCCTAACATATCTTAGACCTCTACTGATCCTTGTTGAAGCTTGAGCTATGCTGATAAAATGTATTTTGTAAGCTATAAAATACAGGTTTGTTTCTCTTTCCTAGCAAGATAAATGCAACAGTTCTCAATCGGAGGGCTTGAAGAAACTTGAGGTATCTCAGAAAAGCCACACAATTAAGTACAGAGGAAAAAACCTGTAAGAAATATTGGGTTTAGATACTTCAAATTTCTCTTTTTCTAGTACCACCATATTCTAATCTAATTAATTAATCCTAAACAAAACCATTGTTTAGATATTTCCTAGTACAGACTTGCTGTATCTATATCACCCCACTGACACAAGGTGCAATTATCCATTAATGATCTTATATGTAAAGGTTATTTTGTCTTCCTCTCTGAAATTACCAGAAATTGTCTCACTCCATACCAGTACTACTGCTGTTGCTGTGGGAGCACACAAATCAAGCTGTAATGATCTCTGTTCCAAATAGCTGTTGCGTATGGCCAACAAGGAACTACAAAGAACATCTTTTTGTGGAGAAGCGATGCAAAGGGGAGGTGAGCAAAAGTTTTTTTAAAAAAATAATTTAAAAAAAATTGAACTAAATACATACGAAAAGTTTTTTGTGGTATTCACCCAGCTTTGTGCTTGGAAGCCTTAAACCAAAATAAAGAACTACCTTGAATTGGCTTAACCTAAGACCTAGGTTAATATCTAGCACACACTTTAGCTGAACTAGGCAAAACACTCCTAGCATAGAGTATTTTAGCAAAACTGTACTTTATGCTGTATAATTAATTCCAGCTGTTCCTTTCAGCCTTCCAAGAGGTCTGTAAAGAAGCAAGAAATGTAGCTACAGGGTTTTCTGCCTGCAGAATAATATCATTCAGAGCATAGCCTTTTATAGCTCTAACTTGGATATCTAGACCAACAGAACTTTGTACTGCAGACATTGTGTAAGAAAGAGCTTCCTAGCAATTCTACCACTCAAACACTTATGTCTTTGATTCTATGATTCTATGACTTTTTAACCCTTTCTCAAGAAAATACTGGTTTCTTTTTAAAGTAGCTTCAAAGGAATAGGTAATTTGTAACATTCAAATGGAAAAGCTTGTCCTTTTGAGAGTATGTAAGAGCTTCCTATTGACTTTTCTTCCCTTTGATTCCACAAAAAGGGTCAGTCCTTTCTTCTTTTTCTTTGTCTTTGAAAGACACCCTCACAGATTGCAGGAGAACCACGCTGCCTACAATTTGCCCAATGGGATCACAGCAAATAAAAGACTGTTACACCATGCCCAGCTTAGCATTCTTATAACGAGCTTTTTCACAGTATTAAAGCCCCTGGATCTGTTTTCCTGCTCAAAGCAGAGCTCCAAGAAGCTACTGCTTGTTCTGTGTGTAGAGGCTACATGCATAATATAAGAGAAAAAAGATTTCATGAGATATTGTGCTACAAAGAAACATGGGGAACTCTCCCTCTGTTATCTTGTTTTGCCACTTCCCCAGTACATAGAAAATTAATATTCATAGGTAATATTGAGTGGACAGAAGTAACAATGTTTTTAAAAAGAAGAAACTCAAAACATGCCAAAGTGTGTTTTACTCTGCAGCAAAGTCCATGTTTTTGCATTTTACCCAGAAACTATTTGACATGAGGTATAGGCAGCAAATGATAAGGGCTCTGAATGACTCTCTTCCTAGGTTAGGGTCCTACCCAATAGAAAAGACTACACAATCATACTCTTCCTCCTATTTTCCCTCTCTTTCCCAAAGTATCTTTCATTCCAACTTACATAGATACTAAGGCTCAGCAACAGGAATGAAAAGAAACTGTGTTTTTATATATATATATATATATATTTACATAAAATATCTTTTGTGCTACCTTAGTGGAATTTGGTGCTGTCTAAAACTTCAGTGTATACTTCTTGGGACTTGGAATACCTGTATGAATTGAGTCCTTCCAAGTTACATTAATTGAAGCAATACATTATCCTCAGGATAATATATAAACTACTCTATACAATGCATATAGAAATGCACATATTTTTGTGTATTTAAGTAAGCATATACACGTGATAAAATGAACAGTGGCATACTTCTAACCATAACAGATATATATTGAAATATATATGTTTATTCTTAAATTAGGCTATTGTAATTGCTTGAAGACATATAGAAAACAGTTTCAATTACTAATGCCATCTCTTACTCTTCTTTTTGTTCACCAGTCATTAATAAAAAGTAGTAAACCATAATTATTTTTTTTTTAATTGCCTAATTAGCCCTGCTTGTAGGTAACTAAACACAAGCTGGCACAGGAAAACCACCTTAAGTAACACATTTTGGAAATGTCTACAAATTACCTAAAATTAGTTTCTGAAACCAAAAGTATTTTAGCTTCAACCTACCTATGAAAGAGTAGGAACAAGTGCCTGCTTTTACAGGTTTTCTAATGGCATACATTTCCTTTTCCAGTAAGGGAATATGAGATTAAATTAATACTTAGAATCTCAGGACTGTGAATAATATGTTTTCAAGTAGAAGGAGGGAACATTTATTTGGATTTTTTTTCAGCTAGAAAATACTGAATACTTAAAGGTTTATAAAATTGAGATGTTGGACTGGTGACTAGAATTTACTTGGTGTATAGTAAATGCTTGTTACTTTTCAAGGCTGAGTGATATCTTCTAGATTGAGCTATTGTACAAGATCGTTGGTACAAATATATTTTGTGGGTTTGGCATAAGAAATTGTGTTGGTGTCTTGCTACACTTGATTTGCATCAGAGAAATTAAGCAATTGCTCTAAATGCTTAAAAACGAACCATAGCAAGAACAAAATAAAATCTTCATTCCTTTAAACCTCCTGTAAAGAATGATGATGTTATCGTGAAAGACAGACTTGAAGCACCTGCTCATTTAGCCCTTTGGTTTTAAATCGCATTTGATGCTGTAGTTTCCAATAGTTATCTTGGTAGTCCAAATAACCACTCAGATGAAAAAGATAATGATAGCAACAGTAACTAATGCATAACTGGTAATGTACATAATGGAATAATTAGGGATTAACAGACGATCCCTTAATATTTGCAGTCTAATCCTGTAAGAGCATGCCAAACTCACACTTTATCTCCATTTTCCTGATATCACTCATTTTTACCCTTAGGCCTCCATATTCATTTATTTCCTATAGTTCTACTCCATTAAGTAGATAATCCTGAAATAGCCAGTCCCATTTGTCAGTCTTTTGTTCTGGTCCCCAAGCTGTCTGGTACCAGGGTAAAGTTTCTCATGCCCTTCTTCCTTTTGTGCCTTCAATGAAGTTTATCATTCAGTATCTCACATAAGGTCCAGAATCAGATGTATAATTAAATAGTAAAATGTAACTAGTTCTGAGCACTGAATTAGACTACTTGTTTCATCTTCCTTTCCGGATCAGGTTGGGAGTTATACTCATCCCAGTCACCCTTTTGCTTATAGAAGTTTCTCATTTGTCTTTTGTAGCTTATTACATATTATTTTTATTTTTTCACAGGCTGATATATGAAGGATTAGACCTAGTAAGGGACCTAAACACTGCAATGTTTAGTATAAAACTTTCAGGCTCCACATAAAACTTAATCCAGGAATTTTAGGACTCTGGGAACACTGGGATTAGGTTTTATTTTGAGAACAAATCTGGGAAGAACACTGGAGAAGTGGGAAGTTGCTGCTTTTTCCCCTCTGAAATGCAGCCAGAGGAAGCACTGCTGCTGCTGTGTTTTTGTACAATAACTCATTGTCTGAGCACTTCCCCAGGATGTGTGGAATTTAATTACCACTTGTCTTTGAGGAGAATCACAGTCAGTTCTTCACCTGTAGCAGATCTTTTAACCTCCAGCTGATTCTAGGCCCGGGGGAAAGAAGCTGTGCTGACCGGACCTTCTGGTGTCTCAGGAAAAGTTTGTGGAGAGATTGTGAGAGGCCTTCAATTTATTGCCTAGTGATCTCCAAGCAAGAGAAAGTCCCAGGTTCTGCTCCCTACTCAGTGGACTGTTTCATGTGTTTTGGACACATGTAGTCACTAGATAAACTATATAAATAAACATCTTGGAGGATAGCTACCCATGGAGCAAGTTTCCAAATCTCTAATTTTAGCTACCCTTTGGTAAACTGCATTGTTTTATTTAGGATATAGATATTGGTCTATTAGAAGACAAATAGGTTTTGACTTTTTTGTTGCCATTTAATTTGCCCTTTAGCCAACATGCTGAGGAGGTATGTACTGCTAATGAAATGCTTATGTGGAACTATCTTTTCAAAAACAGCTCCCTAGGCATCTCTGAGCTGGTAGACTGAGGAGTAGTCTGGTATGGCAGCAATAAATTT
Organism: Haliaeetus leucocephalus; assembly: GCF_000737465.1. Lineage (NCBI taxonomy): Eukaryota > Metazoa > Chordata > Aves > Accipitriformes > Accipitridae > Haliaeetus > Haliaeetus leucocephalus. Next base: position 1,964,474 of record NW_010972437.1, read on the forward strand.
GCACTATACTGCTTCACTGATCTACCCTTTGTAGAACACTTCTCTAGGGCTCTCTTAAAAGCCATCACACGTGTTTCTGCATCCCCATTACATTCTGAATGATATGCCGCAAATCGGATATGCTGTAGCACATCCGATTAAAGAAGTAATTCAAAATGTGGAGTTGTAAATGCAAACTCGTTGTCTGAGTTTCTGGGAAGACTCTGACACACCTGAAAAGTATCATTCAATTACAATTACTTTATTAGTCACATTAGCTTTCATTTGAATTAGTTCTGGAAAAGGAAAGGGGGAATGATTATTCGTTAACGTAGTCTCTTCTTTTTTCCTGAAGAATGGAGGGAGAGATTTCTGTGGGTAGATTTTTTTTTTTTTAATTTGATTCTGCATATACCTATAGTCACACTATAAGTCATAGGAGTTATTCAATACAAATATTTAGGGATAGTAAAAATATAAGTTCTCCAACTGCGTCAGTATTAGCAATAACAATTTCCAGGAGTGTGAACATAATGTTAATTATTGTAAATTCCTATATCATTTATTATAAATGAGAACTAACTTGGTGCATGTTCATGGCATGCTAGTGGTCTTCATGTGATTTTTCAAAGTCATGCTAGCTGCTGAGAGTTAAACTTGCAAGGAAACCTCTCAGAGCAAGCAATATTCTCTCAAAGCATATTCCTTTGCACAGTTTCTTCTTCAAAGAGATATGAGTGCACAAGCAGAGTAGTGGCCAGGGAATGAGCTGCTGATTCTGTGAGTGCTACCAACGTCATCCCCTGAGACCTGCTTCTGCTGCTCAGGGTCATGGAGATGCAAGTGAGTCCGACTGCTCCTGTGGTACCTGCTGCGGGAAGGAGCCTCCCTGCCCCAGAGCAGAGCTTGGGCCAAACCGCTGGCTCACATGAGAACATACCCGGTCAATGTGGCAGGCAGTACGCATTCTTTTCAAACAAGACATATTCATTCAATCCAGCGGTTATTTCCACAATTAAACAACAGTTGCCTGGTTGAGTAATAATCCAAAAAAACCCACGGTACTGTTTGGAAACTATTTCTGAATTAGAGAGGCATCTTGTCCTTCAGCACATAGTCCAGTCCCTTAGCAACTTTGTAAAATACATTCTTTGATCTTAAAGTGAGTTAAGGGTCATGGGCATTTTCAAGGTCCTGATTTGAAATTGGTGATAAAAATGGTATGTCATCAGACATTTATCAGCACATTTTAAATCCTTCCTTGAGGCCAGGATACAGGCGCACAATTAATGTGTCACAAGGGCAGAACACAAAGAAGAAAACAGTCCCACAGATGGTTACATGCTTTAATATAGGTCTCACTCTCCTAAGCTTCTCGGCTTCAGTTATGTTTGCTAAGATTTCATTAGATGAGCAAGCTGTTGCTTCTTTTACCCCAACTGCTATCCCTGCTGTTTTGTAGCCAGATTTTGCCAGTATCGGTTTAGTATTTCCTGCGAAAACAACACGTTGAAGTATGACTAGTATATCGATTAAGGATTATTGTATAAAAATCATAATTTACACTAGTTGCGCTCACTCTGTTTTCTATTCCACTATGTAAAATTATAAAATGCTAAAGGACTATTGTCATTGCTTTGGTTTTACAACGGTGAAAGACATTAATCCTGCAACAACAATGAATGGTACAGTCAATTTAGTTTCTTCTAATTTAGACCAATTTAACTAAAATGATAATTTGGAATATGTAATATAGTTGTTGGTATAATATTTGCAAGAAGCAAATTTACAAGGTTTACAAGGGTATTCATTCAGGTGAGTGTGGCACACCAATGGCTGTAATATAGATGGTAGTCTAGTTCTGGCCAAGATAGTATTTTAGTCTCAGATTAAATCATGAAAAAAGATTGATGAGATTTATTGTTTCTGAAGGACAAAATGGCATCTCGTAGCAGCCCATTGATAAGAGAAAGCTCTCAAAAAATACTGAAGGGCTAGAAAAAGAATAGTAATGTGCATGCATAAGGAAGGAACATTTATCCATTTTATAAGGAATGAGATCTCTCTTAATTATTTGCCAAAACAGTCTGCAGTAGTTAAAATGCAGATCGAAAATGGAAGCCAGGTGTGGAATGACATATATATGTGAATGCCATATGTGCACTTCAGATTGTCAAACTCTGAAATCACAAGGGCTGACAGGGAATATTCCAAAACATCTCAAAAATATTGGAAGTTTTAAAAAAGATATTAAAAATTATCAGTTTCCTACTAAGATACTGGCCACAATGCACAAAATAATAACTAAAACAGTAACTTCACAGAAAACATGATAACACCGCTCCAGCAAATATCATGTGTATCTAGGAGATCACTGGCTTTTATGTCAGCTTAGGCAGAGAGCTTAAATGGGTCAAAATTTTTATAAATTGAACTACTTTTGTTGTTGTTGGAAAGTTCTGTTGATCTTCAACTTATCAGTAGCTAATAGGTTATTCAAGCTATGACCCAAATTTGAATCTTGTGATTTCAGGGTTAAGAAATTCCAAAGGTTGGGCTTGCTCTAGAGTTAGTGAACTACATATGACAAGGAAGGATATTTCTGGCATGATGTCTTAGACTTACTTGTAAAAACATCCTTGTAAAAAATAGGGCTGTTCATGTTATCATTTTTCTTTGTGCAATCTGGCCACGTAAATCTCCTGAAACAGAATGCTTTTCTGGATTGGATCCCAGAGCATAAAAGACACTAAGGGAACAGTAATAATCACAGTGGCGCCTCACAGCAGTAGCAGAAACACTTCTATCAGTGGCAACAGGGTGAGCTGGGAAAAAATGAGATGTTATTAGTGCAATTGAGAGTATATATCATCAGAGCCATCTTTTATTCCTCTCAGCCACATCACTGCAGAAGAGGACATATTTTTCACGCTCTAATAAAAATGGATTCACATCCTGGAGAAGGGGTAAGGGGAGGATACTCTTATAATGGAAAACCCAAATGCATCAGTGAAACATTGCTGATGTATTAGAAATAGTTAATGATCCAGATTACGGTTCTTCTGAATTTCTTCATTCAGCTAAGCTAGCTGCTTTCTTGTGCCCTTGAGAAACCTTGCAGTTTCCCAGAGCACAGCATTCTCTTAAAGATGAAAAGATCATGGTTGAAATACGTGAACCAAGCTTTGGTTATATGGAGTAGCAGCACACTATTACAGGTTTTCTAAATTCTCCCTATCAGGTCTTATGGCCCTGAGTGCACTTACCAGCCCCAACTAGGGCCTCCCCCCACACCATGCCCATGGGCCCAGGAGACCTATTTCAGCTCAGCCTGGGGTGGTCAGTCCCTGCCTGAGCAACACTGTTAGAGTGCCAGTCTTCCTGCCTTGCATTCTGGGCGGACCGACGCTCTAGCATGGTCTTCAGCCTGTCTCTTGCCATATCTGCTGCTGCCCCTGACTGGGCTGGAAGGACCCTGGACCTGTTTCATTACTTGCTGTGTCTGTGGCCCTTACCTGTCCCTCTCTCTGCTTACTGCGTTCAGACCCCACAGGACTGTATCCAGTAGGTGAGAGCACAGCCTGCACTGGTGGCAGGCTTGGCTCCTGACTTGTCCCTTGCTCATGGAGCAGGCCCACTCTTGCTGTGCCGTAATAATGTAGAACCCCAACCAGCATTGTAGGCAAACTAGGTTGCTTTTAAAAGATAGTGTTATCAGAAGACTTTCCCTTTTCCCTTCTTCCTCCTTCTGCGGTGGCTTCAATGGAAGCAAAAACATTCTGAACATTCTTGAAAATCCCATCCTAAATAACCGCTTAACTTCTAGTTTGTGAGGATAAAGGCTAATAGGCTTTGAGTACTAAAGGATGATAATAATAATAATTAGAGTTAGCTATTGTCAATGGTCTGCCTTTTTTTTTTTTTTTTTTGCCTTTCAGCAGGACATCCTGTAGTCTTTGAGGTATTTATTGTCGTCGCATTCCATGCAGCGCACATACAGTGTGGAAACTGATATACATGTAACCTAAGTAATTTCATAAAGTCATTGAAAAGAGCAGATTCAAAACGGGGAATAGAAATGCCCTAGTTCTGTGTTCTGAAAAGAAAATTTCATGAAAGAAGTTACAGCAGTTCTTGAAAATGTCTTCTTCAAAAGTTTTATGAAGAAAACTTTCCTTATCAGGAAATGCACTGTCAATGTTAGTAAAGCTTCCAGTAGGTTAAAGAAACCACCAAGACCTAAGCAAAATATTAGATAATTGCCTCATTAAACCTGTCCTTGTTTCTCTCTGGTGTTCAGTTCTTGTTTTCACTCTGCTTTTGTATTGAATGACAAGGACATAAGGGCAAAGAAGCAACACATCATGCAGGCCTATATGTTTGTTATTCAGTGCAATAGAAGAGTACTCTGTTGCTTTGCTAAAGAATTACAAATTTCTGTACTCTCCATTTTCTAAGTGTTCTCAGAACAAATTAAGAAATAAGGGCATCCTCTTCCTTGAAGTCATGAATCTGAGTGTGGAATGATTAGCAGTACCATACTGCAAATATTATCAAAATTAAGGTTGAGACTCTCAGGAAATCAACTACTTAATCCCCCCCAAATTAATCTAAGCAACGTGAATCCTGACAGGTTTAACTTGTGGTTTGAAATTTCCTGTGATTAAAATTCCTAGCTCTTTCTATCTGCTGCTCAGATGTCCTTACAAGAGAAAGTAGTTCCCTAAAGTCTAGTCTATGTTTTATTTCTTGCCTGACATGCTATGAAGAGTAGATAATTCCACTACTTCTTAGCAGCAGCAGTTTACATATCTATTCCTTTTTTTTTTATATTGATCAGTCTCATGGCTTTTAATCTCTATAAGTAAAAATTTCTAGGTTGCTGATCACTCCTCATGACTCTCTCCTGAACTTGCCTTTTATTCCATGTTTCTAAATTACAGTGCCCCATATCAACCATGATATTCCAGCTGTGGTCTTCCTGGTGCTGTCTGATGCACTTAGCTGCTTTTCATTGGATACTCCTCTCCACAACCCTGCTGAAATCACATTGAGATTTTCTTTTTGGATAAGATGAAGATGGTGACAGCTTATAAAACAGCACTGTTGAATGTATTACCAAACATTATGCCAAAGCATAGAAGAAATCAAAGCTACATGCTTCAGGCATGGTTCCAGAAGCTATCCCTTCCCTATAATAGTTGTTGTGGTACCAGCAATGAAATAAAGGTCTCTGTCCAATTTTCTTGCAAATGCTAATCCCATCCTTCCCAAATCTCTGCAGTCAAGCCCACTCAAATCCAATTCTATTATATCAATTGCAAGTCTAAGTAGTTATGCCACTATGTCCCGTTGCATGGTTTGAAAATTCATGGAGTTCTTTAAGCACTCTGTAGCTGTGTGCAGGTTTGCAGCGAAGGTCTATGGAATATTAGTAAACACTTAAATGTTTCTGGTAAAAAATCATTAGGTTTATAAGCGTAAAACCCCCCTAGTGCTCAAAGAGCATGAGAACAAATGTCACACAGCTCCTTGGTAAGCTTCTGTTATGATAAAATGAAGGAGTTGATCTTATTTCACTTTTAATAAAAACTTGGCATCTAATGTGACAGCACCAATAGCTAGCAGTGAATGGTCAAAGAGAACAGCTCCCAGATGACTCATAGTATTTAGACAAACAGTTTGGCTGATTCTATAAGTAAAAAGGAAAACTAGAGTTGAGTCACAGACAGTTTTGTAGACAAAAGGGCTAGCAGAATTTAAAAAGAATCTAAATGGATTGTTCAACCTTTTCCACTCAGTGGGATCCACTGTATTAAAGAAAGGGCTATCTGCCTTCATTTTTCAGAAATCTGACAGTGGATATCGCAAAAAAACAAGCATCTTAAAGTGTTCACGTAGAAGGCTTACAAAATCAATAAGGAGAATTTTGGAAGGAGGAATTTAGAAAATGAATAATCACTTAGTAAGCTTGAGACAACATCTGGTATTTGAGACATCTGGACCTATATGATAATATCAGCCCTACTGCATAAAGCCTGCTGGATTTAGAGTTCTCCTGAACAATGAATAGGAATGGAAAGGAACCTGGTAAACCAAGGAACAAGCTCTTTCCAATTAAGAAGCAGAGGTCTTTTTCTCTTTTGATTTGACCCTAAATAAGGTAAGGATTTGGCAAGGGAAATTTATAAGTTGTTCTAGTAGGAAAAGGTATGATAGGTTTTTTATTCCCTTGTATCTTAAGAGCTAAAAATAAGGCTGAAGTTATTGATGTTACTCAAGTTGCTACAAAGATGTTAATTTAATCATTTAGTTTTACTTTTTTAACTTACGGTTAACTTGACTTACAGAGGTCTATGTACAACTCCACCCTTCCCCATGTAAGCCCTTGCTGCACTTTACTAACTAGCATGTCCAGCTCTGTAAGCAGAGTTTATAGATGTTCACATGATGGTTGAGCAATTAATAAGACCAAGTTTCTCTGAAAGGTCTGTTTAACTAGCTTTAAATGACTGGAACAAAAAAAAAAGTGTTGAAAGCGAGATAGTGACTTCAAGCACAGCCTGCAGAAGGAGCTAATAATGAAGTTGGTCTCATCTCAAGAAAGTAAAAAGTCAGATTATAAAAGGGGTTAAATCACAATTTTAGTATTGCTTTTGATGGAATTTTCCAGTTTATACTTAAGTTCCTTCTCCATCTCTCTCTCTCTTTCTCAATATCTTTAACCTGACCTGTATCAGCAAAATGATGTGATGGTCTTATGAACCTTTAAAGTTATGATGTGATGGTCTTATGAACCTTTAAAGTTATGATGTGACTGTCTTGCCTGGGTGGCTGCTTCAGCATTAGCTGGAAGTGTGGATCCAATCCCTTCCACCCCTCATGTAGTCCTTGGGACTGTGGTAGGTTTGATATGTAAAAAATGAAGCTGTGAAGGAGAAGTCTATCAGATAAACCTATCAAGTGTTATGCCTGTTCTTAGATGCTCTATCTCTTTTTGAAGAATTACACAGATTATTGAGAATCAAATAGATAAATGAAATGGCCACGTTATCTGTATCTGCATGAACTGTCCAGAGATCACCCAGTAGATTGACTGTTCAATGTGTGTGCTATATGGCTTGCAATCAAATTAATCTGCTTTGCTTTAATTTTGTTTTGCTGCAAATAAAGTCACATACGATTGCAAAATCACCAAAATTCATATTCTTACCCAAAGCTACAAGAATACAATACCAGAAAATTCTTGGAGTTGTCAGAAATCTGCCTTTAAGGTACTGCAGAAATAAACTTGACTTTAATTCTTTCTTTCTTTCTTTCTTTTTTTTTTTTTTTTAATTTGTCAATGCCAGCATGAAAATGTGTATTTCTTTTCTTTCTGACATTCCTATAAAGGACATACAACTCAGCATAAAACATTTTATCATTTTTCTACATTTGTGCTTCCCAAATATTAACATACTAATGTGCAAGATACTGATATGCTAGTTCCAGGTCTACTTTTCTTTCTCAGATACACCAAGAGCTGAAGTACTCAAAGAGTCTTAGTGAGTTTAAATCAACATAGCTCCACTGGTTTTAATGAAGTTATGCTAATTTACACTAGCAGAGAGTGTACTAAATATCTCAAGAGCAAACGTTCCCTTTGATTACATTTTGATGTTAGGTATAAGCATTGTTCCATTCCAACACAATCACTGCCTATTGTTCTTTCTATATACATATATTCCCTTTAAAGTAAGCAATCATTACATGGTTTTGAATGTTCCTTGCCTGTGTAAGTCCTTATAAAGACACTTCTGAGATCACTTACATTTAATAGGGCTTGAAAAGATACAAAAGATCTAAAGAAATTCCAAGGTTGCATTAAACTATTTCAGATTTTTCAAATCTTGCAGTTGGGCTAAGTCTCTATGAGCACATGTAAAGCTTGATAAGACAATGGAAACATGCTCCAGTCATACTGGGAGCAAGAGTTGGAGCTGAATGCTGAACACCAGAGTACAATTACTACTTTTCAATGCTGGTTAAAAATGTCTCAGCTAATAACAATGACAAAAATAAAGCTACAGTAAATTCCTCTGCAGAATTACAAATAAGTCTCTAGAAGCTCACATTTCTGTTCATTAGCTATGTTTGGCATCAATTAGAGTAGCAAAAAGCATTTAGCTGCATAGTATGAAATGAAGTAAGCAGCATGACTAATATTAAAGAAAGACACTTACGAGTAGGAAATAGTTGAGATAAAGAACTGCCAAAACTTAAGATAATATCAAGCAGTAATGATCCATATATCACTTTCCTTTTTACAGTACTGCTATGTAGGGCAAGATCAGATTGAGGAAGACAGAAAGGTTGAGTTTACTTACACAAAAGTTTTGCATTCCAAACTGACAACACAGAATAGATAAGTATTGAAGGAGAGGCAGTAGAGATACACTGCTTCCCCCAGCTTGTAAACAGGGGAAAAGTGAGGCAGGCGTGTGATGTGCTGAAAGTGGTCCAAGACATTTGTGGAAGAAAGAGAAAACTAGACATAATTTTAGTGCCAGACCCTCAGCAGAAAGCTGTACCTTGCTTTCTGATATAATACTCAAGTCAATCTCTGTTGTCCTTCAGGGCAACCTGAATTAATCTTTATTCTTCATTGATCCTAAAGCACCTAAAACCTGGCCATTGATATAATTTGCAATAGCCTCAGGTTTGCTTTATACTGTGTCTCACTACAACCTAGATGGCAAGAAATCATTGACTGAGTGCAATATTTGGGGCATGCCCCTTTCCTCTGTTTTTTTTTGCCCTTGGTACGCTTTCTAAAATAGAGTTTAAATACTAGTTGTTAGCAAGAGAACTCTGTGTGCTTACTTCTAAGTCTTTATGCAAGGAAATTTCCATCCTGTCTGCCTATTTTTTCAGAGAAGTAGAAGAAAAGGAAAGAACTATTCAATGTAAAATGAAGGCTTCAAAATCAGTTTAAGAAAATGTCTGCAAGAAAGGGGGGGAGAAAAGAGAAAAAAGCTGGAGTAAAGCTATTGAATGGTATATGTATGGCATGTGTTTTTAGAGGATGAAGGAATAAGAAACTGAAAAACAGAGCAGACATTTTCCTGAAATATGAGAAGGTGTAATCCTAACATTTTCCAATTCAATAGCTGGATGTAGAAGCTTATTTAGAATTTTTGTCTTCCTCCCAGAGTTATTCTGCAGGCCCAGTTTGCTTCAGCAGCTTTTCAACTGTATTGTGCTGGTAACCCCCCTCCCCCCAACCTAACAAGAAATTAAGACGAAATAACCTAATTATAGTATATACTTCCACCTTCACAGATCTCTCTAACCTCTGTATGCAGGGATGGTCTCACCCAGCACTGAAATGGACTGAAAGGAAGTGAGACAGACCGTATCAAATTGAAATCCCAAGGATTTTTAGGTAGCGAAGAGGTAATCACCTTCATTGGAATTTGGCCAGGACACAGAGGCTATTATAGACCATCATTTCACAAGTGCTATGGGATTGTCAGTGACAAAAGAAACTCTTTTTTGCATCATCCAAAGGATGACACTGTTAGTAGAACAGTGACTCAAATCTGTCTTGTTCTCTTATTTAAGTAATGACCTGGTGTGACCTCTTTTAACACAGCAGATCTAACAGGCTCACAGCCTTAGGTGAACTAGTATGGCTGTAGGCCAGACAAGAGATACTGAACCTTGCAAAGAATTGTAGCTGGAATAATTGGAAGCCACACTTTTCATGGAGAATTATTAGAGCGTATTTTGGTCTGCATTTAAGTAGTTTGGTCAGATCAGCATTCCTAAAAGAGAAAGACAAAGAAACACAGTTGTCATTGAAAAAAACCTTCAGAAACCCAGTCTTTTTCTTAAAAGAGCCAATACTTTACATACAGCATATCATATAATGCCTATTGTGTAGTTATGTAGGTGACTAGTGGAATATTTTGATATATGCAGAACGCTGTGAAATTTGCACTAAAGAGTCATAACTTCCCATGGTATCTCTCCCTTTGTTTCAGAGTGTTTGAGTGCATGAGAAAATGCAAACTAGCTCATTCTGAATCACAGAAACTGAAGGCTATTGATCTCACTGGTTCTCCTGCCAACCTGCTGCTGTACCTTACATTAGAATCCAAATCCTTTTTTTCATTTCTCCTTTACACGTCTGAAAAGTTTCCTGTAGCAGCATATTTGCAAAACAATGGATTGGGCTGTCAGTGAACTTTCCTAATAGCCTTCTTTAATTTTCCTTTTTTCTTTCAAGCCCATGTTTCCTAGTCACAACCCTTTAGACAATCCTAAATAATGCTGGTCTTCTCTTTATTTGCCACTTCTTTTCCCAGAACATTTGTAAATTATGATCAAATTCCCTTATTCAATTTCCTGTACTGTAGTTGGTAATAGCAGATTCAAAACTTAATGGATTTTGTTGGTCTTCGGATATATATGAATTTATTATCACTTCCCGAAATTGCAGAGATCAGATCAGATTCTTTCACATAGACTCATCAGAGATGGCCATCTTCCTCATTTTTGAAAGCTGGACCATGACCTTGGCAACACTTACCTCCAGTCAGTTGTAATTAGTATAATTTGTGGTTGATCATTAATTGGATCCTGTATCAGTGAAGAACCATTAGAAAGTGGCAGAAACATGGCATGTCCCTTCTTCCTTTTTTTTTTTTTTAACGTGCCCTGAAATTTCTGGTGGCAGTTTGCACAGAAGAACCTGAAGGTTTCGACAAGTGGCATTCATTTCATTAAAATACCTGTAGTCCTCCCCATATCTGTTGCACTCAGCCTTCCTAGCTATAGCTTAGACAGCTAAAATAAACAGCATACTTTTCTTAGCATAACACGGTGCTATGAACAAGCAGGGAAAACAAGTGAAAGGGGAGGAAGAATGTGAGCCTGAGAAGAACATTCTAGGAAGCTGCAAGCATGCACAGGTAATCTATTTTGCCCAGCTAAAACTCAGTAGACCCTGACCAAGGGAATTAGAAAAGTATGTTATGTGCGTGAGGTCCTCTACACCACATACAGGGAAAAAAACAGAAACTGTAAAGTATACAAATCCAGAACAATTTAGAGAACATTGCAGAATAGGGACAGCTTTGCCCTGTTAGCAATGGTAATTGGGGAAGAGCCTTTAAGATTATAATAATATGAAGATAAAGACCTGTGAAGTGAGAAAAACTTGATAAAGCATCCTCTTCAAAATAATTTTCAAACATTCACTGTCTTTTACTTTAGTTGATTGATTTCACTCATAAAATAAAATTGTCCAACTTTGAATATATTTGCCCTTTTAAAACTGTACTGTGCATTGTAGTAAGCACACTAACAAGCTGGTTCTGTAGCAATTGACTTCCAAATAGCTAAATATTTAAGTATGTGCTTAATTTTCATCATGTTAGAAATCCTAATGAAGCTGAGAAGGATTATTCACCTACTTAACTTTTGTACAATTTTATGTATTTTGCTGAATTAGAGCCAACAAGATATTAAATTCATCCTGAAACAGCCCAAAGTGCTTTCAGGAAATATAAAGTATATACATTCAACCCAATGTAACAAAGGAGAATTTGTGGTGGAATGCAGCAGTTCATTACTATATTGCTATTCTAGCTAGCATGACTGATGGATTTTTCATTTTTTGGTGTGATCCAGCACAATTCAAATCAGAATTTTTCTTACTAGCAAATTTAAGCCAGGCTTTAGCTGAAACATATATTAATACAGCATTCAGTAAATTTAAGTAGTTATTTAGTGATCTTAGAAACAAGGTCTTCTTTTTATTACATGAATGTCAGTGTAGTGACTAACACCGTGAAACTTTATTTTTGCTAATGTTTTCAGGTTCTATTAATATTAAATGAAACATGAATTACGGACGTGAAATTAGAATTTGTATGAGCAATAGCATAGCGGCACTGTCAGGTTTACAGCCCTCCATAGGAAAACATTAGGAATTTTGTTTAGGATCAGCTCTATAGAGAAATATGCTTTATTCAATGCATTCTTCCAGAATTTTGTTTCTTCTTCTAAGCAATGTTAAACACGTCTTAAACTGCCAAGCTTAAGCCCAGTAAGCTGCAAGTGATTTGGCGCCAGTAGGTCTGTACGATAAAAATGAAGCGATAGTGGCCATTTAAATGTGTTCTACAGCATGGCTACCTAGGCTGTCTTTCAAAGAGAAAAATAATAAGGTAACGTAAGTGAAACATCATATTCAATCATTTATGAAGAATAAACAGGGAAATATTTCCTTTTTGCTCTCCATGTGTACTCAGCATGCTCTTGTGAGTTGTAGCATAGCTTTTCATTTACAGAAAAATGAAGCGAAATATCAAAATTGTTTACCTTCTTTGGATGGCCTCAAAGTATTCTGGATACATTTTCAAAACCCTGTACTTCCAAGGAAAAGGGAGCAATTGAGTAAGAGATTTCAAAAGAACGCAAAGCAGAAAAATTATATCTATATGTGCAATGTGATACCTCATTGCACTGCATGTAATAATAATGCATCAGTGTGCAGGCAGCAATCCTGTGTATTTATCATGACTCCATTGTTTGTATATTTGATGAAGTCAACAGTTTGGTTTGATTCTGGTGAACTGGTGTGGCTGTGAGGTGCAGTGTGCTTAAGTAATTTTCTTATGTGAGAGATCAGATAAATAAAATAAAGTTAGGTGCACACCTTTACAAGAAATAAAATAAGGAACTTAGCTTGTCCTCACAATGAATCCCAACTAATCTTTCCTAAGGCCTGAGGCAGTCTGATAAAATTCATTCTCTTTTCTCCTCCTTTTTCACTCATAACTCACCTCATTCTTCAGATTCCCTGTTTCAAGCTTAAGAAGGGAAGTGCCAAGGTGTGATGAGAAGCAATTCTTATGGTTTTCATACTTCAACAGAAAAAGTAAATGCTGGAAATTTGCCTCTCCTCCAAGAAATGTAACACTGTTGAATCTTGTATCAAAATGTAATGTGCTAAAAGCTAAATCATGGAAAGGTTTACTTAATAACAAGAAAATATGTTAATTATACACATCAAATGATTACTGTACAGCATGATAACATTGATACGCAGATTTTTAAACCTACTTTGTGGTAACCAAACTACAGAAAGTGTTGCATTGAAATGCAGGATCTATCACTTTTTGCAGGCTTCCAATCATTAGCCTGGTAGGCTTATAGGCTACAGTCATCAGTATATATCTTAATCCTGACAAAAGCAGGCTGTATATTCCAAATTCTTCCTGTGTGAAGAGGTTGTGACTTAGTGAAACCATCAATTGCCTTTGGGAAGAGAGGAGTTTGTGTGAATTCTTAACCTTTCATAAACCCTGGTGGCCAGCTGTTCGTTAAAGAGGGAGTACATCACTTGACAAGACAACTAGGTCTGAAGTCTAAAGCTGTACAATGGCTTTGGAACTGCAAGACACTATGAAGCGTATTTTTCCTACAGATTTTGCTTTGTTTATTAACCAGCAGATCAGGCAAGTCAGAGGAAGCATGACTTTGTAGAGCTGTGGTTATGACTTATTGACACATCTCTAGCAGGTATGTTATTTATGTCATATAGCTGACCATGTTTTCAAAAATTCAGTTAGCCCTTAGTTCTGAGTACTTTCATAAAAACATAAATATGTGAATACTTCAGGTGAAAGGTAATGCTCCATAATAATGAGATCATATTCTATTATTTAATTTTCCTTCAGTCAACAAATAATATCTCAATTATACTCTCAATCTTCCTAACTTGAGAAAATCTCCATACCCAAAGAGCTTTTATATGTAAGAGGGTAAACCTCAGTTCGTATTAATGTTACTGTTACTTTTGGGCAACACTTCTTTTTTTAAATAGTTCCATGTTACTATCAAGTGTTTCTAAACTATTACATGAAAGCAACAATGCAGTTAACGGTTATTATCATGCAGAAAAATCTTTGTTAGACAACTGAGTCTTCAGATCTCAGCCAGGCTGAGATACTTAACTTCTGGAAGGATTGTAATATATACTGTTTAAAGTTATAATGGGGAACTTTCAGTGACTTTCAGATTAATTTGTGACCAAATAATTTCATCTTTTTTCCTTCTGCTGATTAGGATAAGAAGAGGTTTTATTCTTGACTGAAACAGCTATGACAGAAGAAAGCCATAATAATGTCAGTTACACTAGGTTTTCAGCAGTTCAGTTTCCTCCATTCCTGGGAAGTGATTCTATTATATTAACTGTTCATCTGGCTATTTCCAAACGAATATCATTCTCACCATGGAGAAAATAAGGAATAGGGAAAAGCAGAAGGACTGACAGAGTGGAAGACCAGAGCAGAAAAAATGAAACTACTTTATGTACCACACCTCATTTTAATTAATTAAACTCTTATTTCAGCTGGCACTAGAAAAGTATGTAATGTATGAAATTGGTTCAGAGCCAGTTCAAGAAAAAAATAACAGTTTAAAGTATTTTTCTTTAAATTAATATTCAGTTCAAATCCTTTATAAAAAAATAAAAATTTTGAGGAATTTAAACTTATTTTGAAAATTACTTTTTTTTTTTGTTTTTAACATAAAATCCTTCTGTTAAATTGAAGTAAACCTAAGGGCTTATATTCAGACCATGAGGTCGTGGTCTAAAGAATCACACAGGCCTTTAGAAAACTTTGAATTTATTCTGTAGACTTCGGTTCAAAGTTTTTTGTGAGCCTACAAACACAAAGGGAAATTCTGGGCATGCGATTGATTCTGTTTTCAATTATACTGATTTTGCATGAACGCAACTTCACTGAAGTCATACATTAAAAGGAAAAAAAGTGTTTATTTTTGCAGTGAAAAATGGTTTATCCACAGTAACATAGCAAGTCAGTAGCAAAACCAGTAGTAGGTGAAAGAGTTGTGAGCTTTTTATACTGGAACATCTTAGAGCCTTTGATTTCAGTTACACTATTAACTTGTATTTCAGTGAACCCAGGTTTCATTTCAAACTCTGAAGGCAGCATCTGTTTATTTCAGTATGATGATTTGCTCAGCTATTGGATCACTAGCCTATGGATTGGATCTCTAGCTATGGAATTTGGTCTCAATGTTTTTAAGCACCCAAACAGGCATGCACTGTTGACTAAGTAAGAGCCTCACAATTGGAGACTAATAGCCACTATTTATCTACAGGAACCTTCATGGCAGCCTCTGTTTAAATTTGCTTGAGCCTTTAGTATTAACCCTGCTGAATTACTGGTCCCCTGTATCAGAGGGATGAAAGTAGTTCCATTCCTGTGCCTTCAGTCTGAGGTGTCCTTGAAGAAACTGTCAATAAAGAGGGTCACTAATATGAACTGATATTTTTCTTGTTAGTGTTTGGTGAGGTATCCAGTAGCTACTGACCCCAGGATAGGCAACTTGTTTCAGGAATGGGATTCCTAAAAAAATGAGGATTTATAGGTGATGAACTGTTACGGATTTCAATCTGTGCAAAAGGTGTTAACAGCCCATCACTGAGTCTTATCAGGACCAGAGGTGGTGTTTACATTTGTGAAATTAAACTGAGATTTCAATGACTGATAGTTGTGAAAATTTATGGCCAGTAAACAGAAACTCTGAAAAAACCCTGGAACTGAGTGCCAGGCAGCTTCAGCTGTTACAAATACAAATTTACTTTGCCCATTCTGAAACATGTTTCTGTTTCCTCTTCTCAGACTTGCACAAAGCAGTTGACTCTTTATGGAAGATAAATTGAGATAGATCTATAAGGGATTCAAGCTTAGTAATGCCAAAGCTCAGCAGTTAAGAGAGAGGGCAAATCTGATGAAAATGAATGAGAGAGGCTTCCAGGAGACTGTAGTCTTCTCCACCCACTGTAAAACTCCATCTGATACATGTCAGGCTGTAGCTGAGTCTTTTCTTCTTTAGTAACCTGGGTAGGGTGGGGTGTCTTTTTCAGGGCCTTCAGGCCCTCTGTGCAAGGGTTGTCTCCAACCATCTTTTATAATAAAAAAGTATCACTTACCAAATTGGTCATGGAATATTTAATAATCCTTCCTGGTCAAGGCTTTGGTTGTATAACTTATTCAAAAGATGGATTAATTTAGTATAAAAAGTGTGTCTTCAATGTTATGAATTGGGACTCTTGGAGTTACATTCATCAAGAATTCTTAAAGAGGACAATTGAAAAGGGGTGCTCTCACTTGCTTTTTCTCCATTATTTTATTTATTCATTATTTGTACACAGACTTCAAAATGTTATTTCATTATCATACTTCTGACTTTTCCAGACTAGCACATGCATGGAGATACACACACTGCAATCAAAGCATTTTATCACATTTTTTAACAGGAAATTACCTTCCAGTTATGCAAATTACTCAAATCAAGTAGATAAATGCAAGTGTGAACAGCAAGGACAAATTCTTTGGAACTCATTCATATTCAGGTTATCATATTCATCATCCTCACTGTTAGTTTGTGGTCCATTGGAGTTGCTGGTAGTGTTTGTGCTATTTCCTTTATTTTCTGTTTCTTGTTATTTATCTTTTCTTTATTGTTTTATCTTTGTTACTGTCAGTCAGCCTGACAATAATGTATATAAAAGCATTAAAGAAACAAATAGTTGTAAGGGCATCTCTTGGCTGATAACAAGCAAAAGAGAGGTTGTATTTTTCTACAACAATTTACAGTTTTACTTACAGCATAATTCACTGTAACTTCACGGTTCCTAGCTAGGAGAGAAGAAATAATCTGTCTAACATCACTAGAAATTGAGAAAGAGACCAAAGTATTTAGGGAAGATCAGAAAAGTTATAAGAAATGTAAATTTTATAAGCTTTCACAGTGTGAGGTAAATCCTCAGTATATAAACTGTAAGTATGCTGATTTATATCAGGAAAGAAGATGTCCTTGTAAACACAGCACCAGTTATGATAAATTAAGTGAGCCCGTAATAACTACTAAATCATACAAATATTTTTATTCATAGTTTTGCCTCAAATGTCTGGAGTTCTGGTTATCTTATTCAAGACCTTTGTATGGTCTTATAGACTGTGAGCTCTTATAACAACAATCGTGTCTTTCTATTTCATGGGTGTTCAGAAGCTGTTGCATCACTGTCCTGGTTTTTCGTTATGTTCCTTAGCCAGGACCAAGGTATGACAAAAGTTATTCACATGTCAGCTTCTCTCAAGTTATTTAGGTAGGCTATAGCTTTTTTTTCCTTTGGCATAGTTTTTCCTTATCTAAAACCATATATCTAGAGATACATGCCAACTTGCAGTCACTTGCAAAAGTAACATGTACAATTAAAAACCCCATAATTTTGTAGGTTTAATCTACCTTTCTGTTTAATGTTGACAGTGGTTGCTCAGGTAAGTTTATTAGTAAAAATTTCTGATAAACACCTCATTTGAAATTTTACATCTGTGGATAGAATTGTAGATTCTGGAATTGTAAATACTGAACTGACATACAAGTCAGATGATACACCATCATGTACCTTGTGTGTGGAAGCCCTCTTGGCATGAGTTTTTTATATAGGAGAAGATTAAAAAATATACCTGTTTCTTGAATTCTTGTGCAACTGCAAAGGAAAGTACAAAAACTTAATGTGTTACATAAAATGGTATTTTCATACAAGTATTTTGTGACGAATTTGTGTGAATAAAGCAGTTTAACCTACTTGCTTTCTTGCAGCTGTAGATTAACTCATTCCATTTCTCTTATGAGCTGAGTCTAAAAATCTGCAGACCTTTGAGTTGGTTTCACTATAACAGTTTGCAGACCAAATTCAAATATAATTGTTAGGTTTTCATGTGTAAAGAAGTCCTAACTTTCTCAGAAGTGTTTCCTAAGAATATATTTTTTTCATAACCACAAAAGCCTGAATTAACAACAGTTTCTATAAAATAAACTCAGAAAACTCAAGAAAGCCACACAGTTAAGAATTAAAAAATGTGAATGTATGTTAGCGGACAAACCTTAAAACTGAATCCCTGGCTCTCATCTTGTCATCAGCTTTACCACTACATCTTGCAATAACAAACTTCTCTAGATGTTTATTACAGTAACTTCTGAGATACCTTCCCTTCTGCACACGTTGAGATACTTTGCAGTGCTGAGGAGACAGGGCTGCATGGAATAAGTTTGTAAGAAGTTCTGTAACTGTACTGGTCAGAAATACAATACAGAAACAGCTTAGGGCAGGACGGTTGGTTTGGAGGATGAAAGAAATGCTGTATGACAAAAGCTCTCTAGAGAGATAATCAGTATTATACAGAATTGTTTATGTGTGAAGAGTAAGGAAGGGAAGAAATACCAAGTTCTTTGTTTTTACTGTTGAGAATGTCTTCCCAAAAGATGAAAAATAGGGTTGGTTGATAGGATGTTAGTGTAGGATATTCAGACTGTATTCACAGAAAGCATGTCTGAACAAATGGCACTGCCACTTCAGAGTCACTGCTCTGCATGTCAAGTACTTCATACATAAGGATTGGAAATACCCATTCTTGGACAGATCTTTCAGCTATGCCCACCACGAGAAAACACTAATGAGCAATCAATTCTCCTGCTGTCCAAGGGACCCTTTCAAGAACATTACAATCCATTTTAAAAGGAAAGGAGACCTATCCAGCAGCTATATCATTGCTTTCCATTACCTGTGTTCTCAGATTGCAAATTCACGTGCAGAAGGCTAAGCATTAGTAAAGTATCAGGGACCAGTGTCAGAAAATCCCTTTTCCATAAATCTTACTGCCAGTGTTCTAGTGGTCCTCTTGAGGCTCTCACCAGAGACCCCTGAGGGACACAGGTTATGGCTGAACCAGGGGAGGAGTTTATATGACAGATTGGTGGCTTTTGTTTTCTGATGCCACCGTGGGACACACATCAGGGCCATGGGAATTCAGTGGCTGTCAGGATTCAGGGGTTCCTAGTGGAGTCATGGGACTGTGTTGTTGTGTGTAAACACCAGTAGGGACCTCATATATCACAATTCTTGATTTGGGAAATTAAAAATAAGCTTTTCATGAAAAGGGCTAGCAGCATCATAACAGTGGAAATTAGCTCACCACTATGAGCTTCTGTTTATGTACACATATTTTTAAGCAACTGAGAATAAAATCTATCAGATATCCTTATAGCTGCCACAGTGGAGATGCACATTCCCATTCAGACATATGCAGCCGCTCTGAGGCCCATATGTCCTTAAAACTGACAAAAAGGGTGACAGGATGCTTTGGGAGAAGCCACATTGGCACTGTCACCTTTGTAACAATGTGCAATGTCTCCATAAGCTGAGACATGTTAGAAAACTGAGAGTTCATGAAATGTTTGTAGAAATTATTGCTTTGGATCATTGCATTTGCTGAAGATTTTAAGGTCTTAGTTGTGTTTAGAAACACAAAAATGCTCTTAAAACAAAAAGGTAATGAGCTTGCCCAAGATGGCCAATGAATTTCTCTTAAAAAGTGTCCTCTTACTGCATTATCATTTAGAGAATTAAATGGGTGTTGTGGTTTAACCCCAGCCAGCAACTAAGCACCACACAGCCACTCGCTCACCTCCCTCACATTGGGATGGGGGAGAGACTCAGTGGGGTAGAAGTGAGAAAACTCGTAGGTTGAGATAAAGACAGTTTAATAGGTAAAGCAAAAGCCACGCACGCAAGCAAAGCAAACCAAGGAATTCCTCCCATGGGCAGGCAGGTGTTCAGCCATCACCAGGAAAGCAGGGCTCCAGCATGTGTAGCAGGGAAGACAAACGCCATCACTCCGCAAGTGCCCCCCTTCCTTCTTCTTCCCCCAGTTTTATATACTGATCATGACATCATATGGTCTGGAATATCCCTCTGGTCAGTTGGGGTCAGCTGTCGTAGCTGGGTCCCCTCCCAACTTCTTGTGCACCCCCGGCCTCCTCGCTGGTGGGGTGGGGTGAGAAGCAGAAAAGGCCCTGGTTCTACGCAAGCACTGCTCAGCAGTAACTAAAACATCTCTGTGTTATCAACACTGTTTTCAGTACAGATCCAAAACACAGCCCCACACTAGTTACTATGAAGAAAATTAACTCTGTCCCAGTCAAAACCAGCACAATGGGCCGGGTTTGAAAAAAGCAAATTATTGAAGAATGTGCAATTTGTTTTGAACAAACACGGAAAGAAACTGAATAGTCACAGCCACAATGACCCTCAAACTCTGAAATGTAATGCACTGCAGCTTCATTCATCCAGACTTTAAGCTGTGAATGTGTGGGGCTTACTGATGCATGCAGAATATGCATGCATTCATCTGCTGCTGTTGAATTTACCACTGATTTTCATGGAAGTATCGGAACATTTTATGCTAAAAAAATCTTTTCCAGCAGCAGTAGATGTCACCCAGACATACCCAGGAGAGAAGGCTTATAAGAGACAGTACATCCAAGTTTTAGCTCACAACGTTCCCTCCTAATAGCAGCAAAGCCACCTCAGAGTCAGGGAGGAAATACCAAGTTTCCTGCAATTTTAAGTTATTCCTCCTCAGCCCATGGGTTTGAGAGTGTTCAGTATGGAAATCAGGGCATAGGGGAAGGGACCAGATACACAAAGGGGTGTGGAGAGAAATGCGCCTGAACTTGAGAGCTCAGAAGTCATCTTGGGTCACTTGAGCTTTCATGTACCTTGAGATCCTCTGAGCAAAAAATGAGCAAGAGGGTCAGTTCAGTTACTAAACCTTTTGTGGAAACCAATCTCTTCACTTAAAATTCCCATCTTTTCCCTTTAGAATGTATAAATGAAAAAGGCTAGATTTAATCTCCTTTTTTAGCAATTCTGCAAGACTTAAGACTTGAATAGACATCCATGCCTATGAACATGCCATAAACATTCTGCCTAGCTTTCAAAAATGTCTTTTTAGAGGCCAGAGTCAGAGAAAGTGCTTAAAACTGCTGTCTCCCCAGCTGCCTCCAGATCAGATCCATGACATTTGATTTTTCTCTGCTTACAGAAGCAGAAAAGATAACTTATATTTGTTTTTAGCAAATTAATTGTTCCATGTTTTTTTAAAGGTTGTCTCAAGCAAGGAAGGAATAATTTATCAAATGTAGAGGGAACATGATTTTTAAAGGGAATTGAAGAACACAGCTGCACAGCAATGAGACAGGGGGGTTTGTTGCTGCTGCTGTTGTTTTCACACAGAAACAACTTCTTTCAGTTTGTAAGTGTAAGTGCCTTAGTAGACACTGACTGTAATGGACCACAGTTACTGGTGGATAAGCCTTGTGGGTTTGGTTACCATGGAGACCAGTTTGCTCTAGTGCATTAAAATTCCCTAAGACAAGAGTGCATCACAGATTGTATTAAATTAAGACTAGTTCTGGTATGCTTCCTAACCTGTATTATAATTTCTTAGAATGATGAATCAGTAGACTGTCAAAGTTCAAGGTTCACAGGAGAGCCGAACAGTTATATCAAGTTACCATATTAATTACCAGTCTTCTATTCAGTAACACTTCCCCACAAGCACTGTCATACTTTAGCCTTTCATAAGGCTTTAATTGGTACCTCAGGTGATCTTAGTACTAGGTTTTGTTACTGCAAGGTAAGTAGGCAATACAATAAAAACCTGCTAACAGAAACTAGTAAAATGAATTTATGGAATAACAATATAGGCTGCTTCAATGGAATTAGTAAATCAATCTGAAGGAAATCACTATGAGCAATGCACTCAGAACTAAGGACATATTCCCACAAAAAAATATTTGGGTCGGATTCATTACATTGGTCTATGAGGTATGGCTTTTTTCTGTAAACTCACCCCGTAACTCCTTAGTTGCACTTAATGTTGTATGTGTGAAAAACCCAGGTACAGGTTTTTACAGCATGAAAGGAATCTGATTAAAACCCACACGCACTTATAATGATAATTGTTATGAAAAGGAGAAAACAACTTACTATTTAGCTTGCCAGAAGAGCTTCCTCCCGCTGCTCCCCCCCCCGCCAAAAAAAACCCAACCCACAAAAAACAAACCCAGAATAAAACTATACTCTTTTTTGAGACCACAGGTGTGAGCAACTGGTGCAGTTATTATGTCAGGACACATGCAAAAAATATTTCCAACAGTGTAGAAATAAGCATGGATACACTACAATTATTGGTATGTTTCTGCATTGTGTGACACTAGAAGGTGAAATGCACCACTCAGGAGACAGATGTGGTAGGTTTTATGGTTTCCTCAGCATGCAGAACTGGGAAAATATGTCAGGTTTTGCTAAACTCTGCACATTCTGCTTGACTTCAGTTTTATGATGCCACCTTACACTAGCTGGGAATCTGGGCTTGGATAATTAATGCAGTATATTCAGACACAATAAAAATGGTTAACTCAGTTTTTTTCTATTCATTTTCTTGCATATGCATGTATGCATGAGTACAAGTATACATATGTTCCCCTTACGCCTGTAACACCCAGTGACCCCCCTGTTAACAGGCATGGATCAGAGCTGATGCTGAATGTGGAAAATTATGACCTGCACAAAGAGATCCTTACCTTCAGCAGTGTTTGCCACATATATCACACAGATGTAAATAGCTACAAAATGCACTGGGACAGCACAGACCAGGGATTTATCACTTTTTTCCGCTCATGTTCTACCAAAATCACTAGTAAGTGTACACACTACTCTGGCCAGAGATTGGCATGCAGCATTTCAGTTTGTCACATGTATGATTTAGATGACAAAAGAGATGATTCAAATAGCAAAATTGAATATTCTGGTAAATAATTATGTTTCCAACAGGTTTCCATGGACTATTACCAACTAGTGGTTTGGCCCCAGGCCATCAAAAACATAATCATAGGGATAATTTTAAGTGCTTCAGCTGTGCTTATGCTGCTTCTTGAAGGCTGCCCTGATGTTGGCCTCAAGAGCAGGCTCACCGTTGCCTGTCCGTACTTGCGGGACGGCACTGCCTGGGAACACGCAGCAGCTCCGCTTCCTCAGCACCACACTGAGGGCTGTGGGGGTCCGCTCTGTTCAACAGCCTGGAGCTGTTGAAGGCACTGCCACTCACCCCTGCTAGAAACCTCCTTGGAGAGGTGCATGGGAGCAAGTGCCGCAGCTGGACCTTCAGCCCTTGCAGGGCATACCCTGCTCACCAGTAGCTTAAACTAACCTTTGGCAGAAAGCAGTGAGATGCAGAGGGGTAGCACCTTAGACCACCATGAATAAATCCAGCATGGACCATCTATGAGACCGCAGCATGACTACAAGCCTCGCCGGTAGCATGCCACGGCTCTTATGGAGCACGTTATCCACTGACTGCAGCTATTATAGTGGGAGACCATGCTCCTCTGAGAAGCTGTGAGCATAAATGAAAATCAATGGTCATTCGCACAGAAATTTAGATCAAAGTGGAGATTAGGAACTGCTTGGTTTTGTAAACTCTGACAGAAATGAAAGGGAGGAATAAGTTTTGGGAAAAAAATACTTTGAGAAAAAAGGAGGTGCACGCTAACCACACTATTGAAAGGTGGTGAGCAGATTTAGCTGTGTCACTGCACTGTCCTCTACTTTGATCACAAGGAACCATCTTTCCAAGGATTAAGAGTATTTTGTTTGAGCCACCCTTGTTTCCTGAGCTGTAGTGACACATTGTGTTGGCTACTGTGTAATACTTTCTGTTTAGCAGTCACTGGATATGTACAGCTGCCAGGATTAGGTTGCAGTGGTGGTTTGTAACAAAAAATACAACAATGCCTTAGAAAATTAGAAATGAGAAGCCACCCTGAAAAATCTGCCCAGGCTGTGTGCCGGTCCACTTGGTCACCATGCAAGCAGGGAGACTGGGTGGGGAATGGGACCCTCACAAGCATGTGCAACTAGGGCCAGAGTTTTACGATCAATGTGTTTTGAACCTGGCTCCCTTTAAGCAGTGCCTATGCTGGCTATTTCCTTCTTCTGCCGGGTACTGAAATTTATTGACTTCTACATTTTTTAATACAATAATTTGGGACATTGCACTGTAAGTCAGACAAATAAATTGATTCCAGTTCAGAAATAATCTTTCCTTTCCTTCTCTCCTTCCAAAAAGAAAGGGAGAGAAGTATTTGTTTTTAACCTGAATCTGTTCAGTGAGCAGTTCTACACAATGGCCACGTAAACCATTGTGTATATAAAGAAGGGAATTAATTTTTTTATATGTTGCTTTTTCAACCAAAAAAAGCATTTTCTGAAATATCTGCCTAAGCGCTGAATTTGGAGTCTCTTGTGGCAGTATCCAGATACAGGTACACGGTGAAAAGGTTAGGGTGGTCTTTGAAGTGTTTGTCTAACAATGTATAAAAGAAATTAAGTGAAGTAATTGCAATTCTTTTGCTTTTTGAAGAAATTCTGCGCCATTGGACTACTTCAAATTTTGTGGTGGCTCCAGAGCTTTCAGTTACAATTACCTGCTGACCCTCTGTCTTTGATTTTACTCTAAGAGTGGCTGTTAGTGGTGCATACCCACTCAGTTGATCTTTCTGTATGTGTATAATGCTATGGCTTGGAAATTCAGGTTCAGCAGCAGGTGTTGCACTTAGAAACACAGCTCTTTCAGCATCTGCTGCTCAGTGACTCATAAAGAGCCCTGACAACAGCTGGGCTTGTTTGCTTGCCTTTTTACTTCAAAGAAAGCTGCTGTGGTAGATGCAACACAAGGAGGAGAAGGAAGAGTTGAGTCAATCCCTGAGCTTTGCAACTTTATTTAATGAGGGTATACCATGTTCTTCAATTTTCTCCATTTGAGAGGTTTTGGTGGGAAGGGGGAGGTGCAGGCAGACTAATATGGCTACTCATTGTTACTCGTAGGCTATCACGTAGACAGTGTAGGAATGATAGCCTACAGCAGATTCTAATCTCAGGAAACAGGCAATATTCTATCTTTACTTAGCAGCAGGAGGGCTGATTTCAGCTATCAGTAGCAAGGGATTTTTAGTTTAGTTGGTGTCAGGGAGAATGAGAAAATAAGAAGTCTTTTTGTTTCCTTAGATGATAATATACATTTTACTAATTTCTGTAGGGTGTAGGAGAACAGATGCAGAGCTGTTGTTCTTGTATGGAGCCTTATCTCCTGGTAACCTTTTAGTGAATGCTTCAGTTAGTTAAATGCAAGGTGATGTTGGGCTGCTTTTTCTTAAAATTTTCAGCTGTGTATTTCCTAAACCTGAAGTGGTTGTCCCAGCACCACATTGTCTGTGTACCTCTATAGAATCAGCTCATGAAAATGAGGAGCATCCCAAAAGGTCTTTTTGGGCTCCTCTTAGTTTGTTTATATTAGTAATACAGTAAGTGTGGTTGTGTAAAAACAAACGCAGTGGTTATGTTGTTTGTGCTTTACCAGAGTCCTGGCATGTAGCTGGATATTAGCTGTGTTTCAGACAAATTGAGGCAAATATCTACTACAAAGATAAACTGTCAAGGTTTATTGTTTTAGCCGCAGCACCACACTGTTGAGGGTGACCATAATCGGTGATCTGGGAAAAGGGGTGGCCTGTGAGCATGCATGGCAGCTGTCTCTCTCTACCTGAAGTCAGCCTGTATTTTGTGCCTGTTTGTAAAAGAAGTAATAACTGCTGTTTAGAGAGGATTCAGCTATGCCACATACAGCTGAAGAGGTGCACCTCTGTCAGCTAACTGCTCTGCAGAAACCAAGGAGCTTTCCTGCCTGCCTTGCAGCAATTTGCAAGGGCTAATTCCAGTTGATTAAATCATATAAAACAATGGGGAAAATCGCAACAGCAGTTGCTACTCACAAGAAGTTAAGTTTTTCCATCTCTTAAAGGGCAGGTTAATATATTTATACCATAACATATGCTCAGTCCAAGGTTA
Source organism: Haliaeetus leucocephalus (assembly GCF_000737465.1). Lineage (NCBI taxonomy): Eukaryota > Metazoa > Chordata > Aves > Accipitriformes > Accipitridae > Haliaeetus > Haliaeetus leucocephalus. The sequence continues at coordinate 1,990,296 of NW_010972437.1, forward strand.
TATTCTGAAGCCTAGGATGTACCATGAGGGCATTCTTTGGCTCTGAGCACATAGTTTTTCAGTACAAGTACTACTGGTTAACCAGATAAGTTAGTGGAAGGACTTCCTCTGTTTTGGCCTCATTGGCAGTAGAACACATAACATGGTAGCAAACTGCATTATATCTAAAGCAAAGGAGCTACAGAAGGGTATAGACCTGTTGTCTGAGAGTTTTCCTATAAAAAGTGACGTTCCTGTTTTTTGTAAACTGTATGTACGATGAGACCACTTCCTACCTCTCACTATTCACAGCAATTCCAAAATGAATGTCAGAAATATCATTTGCATTTTCCCCACATGCAAGTCCAATAGACAGGGACCTTTGTACAAGACACAATATTAACTCCTTTTATTCATCCACAACATTACCAAAATAAAATCAGTTAAAATGGAAGATGTGAAAAATTAAACGCTGACATTGCTTTGACAACGTGGTATGGGTACCTAGTTCATTTTTTAGTTTTTCAGCTGGTAATTCGGAATCTGATCCTTTCTCAGCTCCTGCTGGAGTGAATAAAGTTCTGGGCCAGTGAATTGTTTTTCTTAATAGTATTTTCAAAATATGAATATAGAAATAGGCCTGCGAACACTGGCAAAATTAAAAATTACTTGGCTCAGCCAACACAGTACAAATAACAAAATGTGTTTAAACTTGTGGAGAATTTTTTTTTTGTTTTCATTTTCACAAGTTTCACTTGTTTTCAGGCAGGATCAGGATAAGCTGCCAAATAATAACAGCTCACATGAGAAACTGAGTAAACAGGAACAAAAGAGGAACAAATCCTTCATCAACATAAAATATAGCTTCTCCTGCTCTCTGTTTGTTGACTCTAGAACACCTTAATCTACTTCAGCCAAGTATTGCTGGGGAAAGAACAGGAAATAAGTAGTGCCTTCTGAGTACTCTTATTGTACCTATATAGAGTGTCTGCATGTATAGTTATATTTATACAAACATATATGTGTAGATGTACATGTATACACACATGTATGTAGATAAATATAACACTATAGCATTACAAACAACATAATTGGGCATCAGCTTAAGTAGTAGGCTTAGTATCTGAAAGTTTTGAAAGGTAACATTTTTCACCTTTTTTTTTTTTTTTATTTTGCCCTGATGATTGGCTATACAAGTTGAAAGAGTGGTGAAGTGGGTCATGAAGATTTATTGTTTGAAAATAGAAATTCAACAAGTCCAAGTTTGGATTGAGACGTGGGTTGAAACCAAAACATCCTGAAAGGTGGTGGTACAAAAATCTGTCCTGGGCTTGATTCCTACTATGTGAAACTCAGGAGACAAGTCTGCCTGACCTCTAGCAGCTTCAGTCACCAGAGTTTACATGTATTTCTCTGTTGGCTGTTGAACAGAAGATGTATTTGTAATGGACCCAAAAATGCTGTGTGGCTTCAGCAGTATTTAAAGGAAAGGAAAAGTTTCTAGACACCAGAACAGATAAATTTGCTATTGCAGTGTATCCCATAGGATTCTCCATAGAGCATTTTTGGGGATAAGCAACCATCTGATGATGATTGGGAAAAAACCAGACTTTAAAGTCTCCTTTCTGAAGAGAGGGAGGTGTGAATATCACTAGGGGAAAGGGGCGGGAGGAGACTGGAACAGCTGCACTGGCCTTTTCTTTTTCTCTCTTCCCACTTTCAGGGGACCTCCCACTTTCAGCACTTGCTGAAGGAGGAATCACAGAATGTGTCTGAGGAATTTAGATAATAATGAGGACATTATGAAAAAGCACCCCGAATTCTAAAAGCTGAGAGGCAAAGCCATTAAAAATGTAGAGGGTTGAGAAGGAGGTGAACAGCAATTTTGGGCAGTAGATCCATGACAGTAAAATATAAATGTAGTTTTAAAAAAATTGTACCTGGCACTGTTTGGGACTTGAAAATTGGGAGAAAATGGGAGTTTTTCAGGCAAAAATTGGTTGTTTTTCTTTTAGAGAGGGAAGCTTAAAAAAGAAAGAAAGGCAATACAAAAAAAGCATAGAAAAAACATTTCCAGGGCCCATCTGGAGAGTAAGGGGGAGACAGAGGTGGGTAAAATGGAGATTAGTGTGGTGGATTTAGCATGTTTCTGAAGCAAAACAGATTCTTAAATGTCAAGAGTGAAGATTATTAAGTGTTCAGGAAGCTGTTGAAGAAGAGAGCAGTGAGAGCAGTATGAAGAGTGTGTGGTGAATTGCATGACAATATGAGTACACTTTAAAGAGCAAATCTTCTGGGAGAGGCTGAGTTACAATTAATATGGAGGACAAAATGTTGCCTGAAATACATACTCTCTTGTTTTTTCCTTGTGTCACACGTTATTGCTGATTCATGTGAAACATTACAAGGTGCAAGAAAATCTTCCTTTTTGCTTCTGTCCATATGTGGTTGCAATCCCACAAGCTTAAGGACTTCTCCCTAGTATGATAACCCTCTCCGTTGCTTAGCATCTTACACTGTAGAAGGGTCAGGGAGAAGGTCTAACTTTCTTCCAGAATTTTTGCGTCTCTCTTTCACCCATAACAGCTCCTATGCCACTAGACTGCAGCTGCGCATAGTCTTCACCATAGACACTCATTTTGAAGCCACAAAGGAGTCCAATTAAAGGAGGTCACTTTTACATATGTGTAACTAGTTCTTGCTTTGTGTGAATGTCCTTCACCGATATTCTTTCCAGGAACCTTAACTGCCTCATTTCCCCACCTTGGAGGCAGTATGTACAATACGGACATCTGATTGTTGTAAGCAGAACAGAGTTTTCCTGTTTTCTTTCTTCCAGGCATTTCTGTTTAAATGCATGACAGGTCCCTAAATCCTCTTGGACACTACTAAAACCTGTCAAAAGTTACAGGTGATCAGTGTGATCAGCAACATTCCCTGATATAAGAGCCTTTTCTATGTCACTTAGGTAGTCTCTGGCTATGAAACAGTGCATCATCTCCTTATGTTAGTGTATCAGTCTCCAGAGTTGCTTCTGGCTGTGAATCAGATCTCTCTTCTCCATCACACCTCTCTCCCTTGGGTTGCTGCTAACTAATACTTCACATTTCAGTCATTACCATCTATTTTCGTAATGGCTTATGGTTTTGAATATTAGCCCATTCTCTCTCCTGTAGAAACAGCAGATTCATGACATTTTCATTTATGCTGATTTATAATTAATCTTGCTTACCTACAGCAGCCAATACCATATTGGCAATGAGTAGATCAGTGAGAGTCTTTCTGTGTTTTTTTGACCACCCTCATTCTCGGGTAGCAATGTACATAATAACTTGGCTTAATCTGGCATCAGTGTGAGGAAAGGGTGGTGGTTTTCTTACCATCTACAACTGACAGGGCATAACAGGGTATGGCTTGTCACCCTGTACATGTTTCTAGCACAGTATGTTTAGTCTTTGGGGATCCCCCCTCAGAAGCAACGTACAAGTCAGTGTTTAATTCCAGCTGCCTTTTTTTTCAAATTTTGGTGTTGTCATTTTTAATACTAAAAATGACATTTTATTTCAATATCACAATGAACATCCCAGAGTAAAATCCTGATGCCCAATAGATTAAGGAACCCTTTTCAATTCATTTAATTAGATGAGATTGGCCGTTGATTGTTTCATCTAAGTTTTACCCTAACTTGCTATGCTAGGTTTAAAAGCTGCTGTAAAACAAAATTATACTGGCTTCAAGATATTTGCACCAGCTTTTTTGTTTGGATGAAGATATAGCTTTAAAATGTTGCCATGTGTCCCTCCCCCGACTTCTCCAGTCATATTGCTGCTCGCTAAACTCTGTATCACTATTTTCTAACCTTCAATCCTATACAACATTCCCACTACTTTTCTGTCTTATTCCATCTGTCCTTTTGCTCCAGCTGAGATATTTAACTTCAGTGTACAGAGGATTTGGCTTCTTTCCACCTGCCAGGTTTTCCCCAGGTACTGTAGGTGCTTCGCTCTTCTCTGCTGCTCTTCATGCTTCACAGAAAAATGCAAACTTTGAGCCAGCCTTTGGGTTAATGGCCATGTTAAAAAACATCCCTCTGTGAAGCATGAAAGACAATACAAAGCAGCAGTGCAGCCCCTAGAGACAGATGGAAAATAAGCTGACTTTCCGAAAATCAGAAACCTGATTAGCAGACAGTGGTGAGTTGGCCCACCTTATATAAATAAACTCAACCTGTCCAGCAAATAACAGCTCAGAAAAGCTTTAAAGCTTGAAATAATGGTGCTCACCCAGGAGGGGGAGACCCACAGGCTGAAGCTCACTGAAGTCAAGCCAGAGCCTGTACCACCATGTTAGAGCAGGTTTAGCTCCCACCTGTGCCTTGCAGGTTGCTTCATGAGAGTAGTTAGATTTTCCAACAGTCTGTATGGAAGATCTAACTATTTTTAATGGATTGGATCCTTTTTGTGATTATATGTCAATTGGATAAGCTAAAAAACAACAACAACAAAAAAACCCAATGTCATCTTACCGGTATTGAAATAACTTTTTCATGTTTGCTTTGGTTAATGGTTAGATAGGTACTTTGTCTTGCTAATAGAAGGGCCATTTTCAAGCAGAAATTAATGCTGACGTACTCTGTTCAAATCAATAAATTATTGTAAAAGTATTGTCTTACTTCTGATATTCAGTTCAAGTATTTTTTACAAACCTGAAATGAAATGGGTTGCCAATGTCCATATTAATGTGTTTTTACTGCTCATGTAATTAAAAGCGTGTACGAGCTTAGTCCAGAAAATTCTATGGACTCCTCAATAGAAAATTTGAATTACTAAAAAGCAGAAACAGCCTGTATACAGTTTAGTTCTCTTCTGAGCAAACTGAAACCACTGGCCAAAGGAAAACAAATAAACAAAAAGGAATAACAAAGGAGATGGTAGATGTAGGATGCCTTTATATCCTTTTTATTGCTGAAAAGTACCATAACTACTACTAGCATAACTTTTTGTACCACACTCATTTGTTATCTTCATGCTCTCTCATTCTATTCCTTTGTTTTGTATCTCTCAGAACACCTTGAGACTAATTGTTTGAAAGAAATATTAAAATATGTGAGTTTCTTCTGTAATAGAAGATTTCTTTAATGTAAGGTTGCACACTGGACACAGCACAATAGATGCATTTTAAAAATGCCGTAGAGAAATGAGGTCAACTGTCAATATCTTATGAAAATAGTGAATTGTGTGCATAGGTCTTAATGCATTAATTAAGAAATGACAAGGATATGATTTTAAACTATTTAGATACATGCTGCCTTCTATCAGCTTGTCGTCTGGGCAATTGATTGGTAGCTTATTCAAAATCTAATGTCAAGGTTTTTAATAAGAACATTTTTCCCATTCATAAGAAAATCTTATGGCATTAGCAAAAGTATTTGCATTCCTATCTGTAGATAGAAGGATATCTTCCAGGTTGTAGAAAAGGGTTAGAGAAAAAGTAATAGCAGGCTTAGCAACCAGAGCTACGGAACAGGCAAGGAACAATGGATTAAATTATAATATAGAAGAAAAACTATTCTCTTTAATCGGTAGTGGGTGACCTTCTGTAATACCTACTGTATCTAGTATAATTTCAAACTTGGAAATCAACTTTTGTGTTTTAGACTTTCATTATGGAGAGAAAAAACATGTTCTCAGCTACAACAACAGAAGACTCGCTTTAACATACTCAGCAATCTGATGAGTGCGGCTGTGCAAAATGCCAGGGAGTCAGATGGTGCTTTGCTTATGAAAGCTGGAGGGGGAGACTAGGGAAACATAAGGCAGAGTACTAAATGGATATGCCAAGGCCAGACTTATACAGGTATGGAAATTTAAGTATGTTTATACAAAATAAAAGTAATTACTGGAATTGCATACATGCTTGAAGCACTGTTTGTTAACTGTTTGCTGGCTCAGGGTGCTAGTTTCTTAAAAGTTAGGGAAAGGACTGCAGACTTTTACACTTTTGATCTGTCTGAGTCTAAGATGACTGATTTGAACCAGATCCCTACAGAGAGCAAAAGGCTAAAAGCCTGGGTTCTCTGTTCAGCAGCAGATGGAGGCTATAAATGACTTCTGTATCACCGGGAAGTAGTGTTCCTCTGCTTTGTCCAAATGCAATTGATAGAACAGCTGCCGTGGGTTCTCTGTCACTGGACAAAACTGCAAAGTTTCTTTTCAACATGTACACACAGCATGATTTTTATTTTTTCATCAGTAGCAGCGTTCAGGAGTGGCTTTATGACCCCTAACTTAGGATCCCACCTAAGTTTCCAAAATTGGAAATAGTCAAACTACATCTCCTCTAACCCATGCGTAGCGGGAAAGGAATCTAGAGTGTGTCATTTGACCCAGCCATGGTACAATTTTAAACAGAAATTCTTAACACTATGAGTTGTATGTACTCGTAGGGTAAGTATTGAAAGTTCATGTTTGCTGGGTTTAACCTGAACATTTATGCTGCAAAGAATAAAGCTAATGCCAAGTGATTTGGGGAAAGCCCCCCCAGAACATGATGAGATAGAAGTACTTCTGTTAAGACATTTGTATTCCAGGCATAGATACTGTAATTTCATCCAACTAGGAATACAAGAATATTCCTCATGGAAAGTCAGTGGCTGCTTAGCAATGCAGCTTGCTATAATCATATCAAATCTGTCTTCCACTCCCTGCACTGGGTCTTCTAGTACAAAATGCTGCATGAGGAATGTGCACCAGCATTGAAACTCTAGTTTGGCATTGACTCTTGCTGCTTGTGCTACAAACTTTCAGCTGTGATCACAGTTCTTGGCAGGAGACAGAAACACTGGAGGCTGAAAGAGACAGTGGGCTTGTCCCCCAGGTGACTGTGGAACAGACTATTTCTGGGAACGAGGTCAAGTTGGAGAAAAAACAGTTCTATCAGCTCTTTCCATGCCACAAGGAAGCCACGTTTTCTCATTCCTCCACACTGCAAACAAGGAGAAAAGAAGCAAAAGCATATAAGCTAATCAAACTGGTTTAGTTGCAAATTGAGAAGTAAATAGATAAGACACATTATAATTTCTATTTTTAAAAAGTTTTGAAGCATTTGCAAGCTGAGGATGTGGGCTTAGACCTGGAAAAAGAAATCACATATCTGTTTTGTGAGTTTTTCAGTAGATGTCATGATCCTATCTGTATTTCCCATACCACTTAGCTGACTGGAAGTAGTCAGTACCACTGAGGATGTCATATTCCTTACAAAGATCATTTAAAATTTTGTTCAAATCCCAGTTTTGCTCAGAAAGTTTCATATGAGAAAGTATGCTTGTTTTCAGTTATATTTTGAAGTTTTTTACATAAATAACTTCATTAGGTTTAAACTGAATTATGCCCAAATACCAAGAAAATTTTCTTGTCTTGTGATATCTGAGAATGTAGTCCTTGTTTTTCACTTCAGTTAGTGACAACGATGCTTGTACAACAATCTGACATGGCACACACCTGCCTATCTATAATATACATCATAAAAAAACTCCAGGAAAGCTCTGGAGGGATCTATTTCTGAATAATAATGGCTTCTTAAGAGAGAGAATGGAAGTACAATCAGAAGTGGAAATACTTGAAGCAAGAGCTCTAGAATATACTGTTTCCCACTGTAATCTCACTTAGGAAAGCATCTGAAGTGTGTGCTTGAATCTCAGTAACTACAAAAGCAATAAACATACATTTTCTAAGTAATGATTGGCTCATGTACTTAAAATGTGGCTTATGATTAATGTTTTGAGGGATCATGGTCTATATTAGACCAATGTTATAAATTATGATAGTAATGAGCACTGAGAGCTACGTTTTACAGCTTCTTTCCCTGTCAGTCTATGACTATCCCCTACCTACTGTCTTTTTGTGTTTCACCTGCATGAATTACCCCTAGGACATAGGAGGATCTTATTGGTCAAGTAGAAAAGCCTTGTCATAAAGAAATATGCACTGCTCTTTCAAGACTTAGTCTGGAAAAGGATGATATAGACTGGTGGAATGATTTTCTTAACTCTTTAATGGCTTATTTTATTTATATATACATTAATTTAATATATACTATTTGTTGGATACTTAGGCTACTATAATTGCTTTTAGACATTCCTTAAAATAGATGTAGTAAGAAGTGTACATTTAAAAGTTTTTCAAAAATAAATAACAAATTATCCAAATAGTGTCTTCAAATGAGCAGTAAAATATCTAGAGCTGTATCATAAATGGTGCATTGTAAGTAGACTTTCTTCAAGCCTTTTGATACAACACTATCACAACATCCTGCCAGAAACAAATGGAATAATCGATCCTGACTTGAAACATCATAGGAAACAGACCTGGGAACTGGGTAGAAGTTCTCTCTCCAACCCATTTTCTGTAATTCCACGATACAATTATGTGTGACAAAAAGAAGTAGCGTATGATGAGGTCTAAAGGTCAACTGCCATAAAATTGCTTCTTTTGGTCAGTTTCTGTTTTACTAAATGTTATTAAAGACTACTAGTCCCTAAGGAAAAATAACCCTAATATCAATGTGAAGTTGTTGAATCTACTGTAGCAGCTTTACCAAAATTTCCCTTAATATCCTTTGTGCAGATGACTTTAGAAAAAAATACATCAGTTTATATTCAGATTACTAATACATTTATCTTAGAAACAATTTTAATTATGAAAGGAAAAGCATGTATTGAGTCTTAACTATATTCTCAAATAAAAATCATCCATATAATAGTATTTGTTAGAACTGTGGGAGAGGTAATTAAAAGTAATTCAGAAACTAAACACAAGACTATCATGAAGGAGTGCTCAGTCAGACCCTTGACTTGCCCCATACTTGTACTCAGAACTCCCACTGGCATCTGACATCACTGACATTGGCATCAGGGTCCAAGATAATTAAAATCAAGGGAAGATTATGTATTATCCCATCTAATACATATGCTTAATCAGATATTCTGAGTTAGAGGAATGGGTGTGTGTCAGGGGGAGACTATTACCACTAGCTAAAGTTTTCACTTCAGACTAATGAAAATTAAAGGTTGCTTCTGTAGGAAAATAAGAGTTCTAGTCCATATGCAAAGTTAAAATTGATAACTTCTGAGGCCAATTCAGGACAACCCTGAAGTTTCACCAAAGTTAGGATTTTATCAAGATCTTCATTAAGGCATTGCTTTCTTGCAAAAAACCCTGCCTTTCACCTCAGTTCAACATTACTAATAACAAAAACTGTCACAATAGTTTCTTCTTGCAAAAAACATTCTGAAATGAAACAGGTGTAAGGAGAATTTAAATGATGCTCTTGTGCTTTGGCAGATTGCTGTCCTTTTTAACAAAAATTCTAGAAATCATTCAAAAAAGTGTACTGAGAATTCAAACCTGTTCATCTGCCCCTTACAGTATAGGAAAATAGTTCCATGAGGAAGAGTAGAAGTAATACATGACACTAAGCTGTTACTAATTTGTCCAAACAGTAGATGCAGAATAAATGAAAAAGAATTAAAATCACGCTTCATTCCCAGAAATACAACAGTGAAAGTTCAACAAAGAAATGGTTTTCTCTCAGCAGTTAGATACAACTGATGAGGATAAAACAAAATGAGAACAAAACAAAAAAAGTAGAATAAGTTTGTAAGGTCTGAGCAAGATAAAGCAACTGTTTTCAGTCTATGGGCTACGGAGATGAATGTATAAAATGGGAATTAAGACACTGTTAGCTGACCAACTACTTTCATTACTGGGTTTACATTTGGCACTATTGGCAGATTCTTTATTAGAAGTTGGTTTATCGTGATTTAAAATGAAAATAGTTTTCTATGTCACCCTGTAGGAACTTTGTCCTAAACTACAAATGCCCTATGCTATACGTCTGCCCTGTTACAATATGAGTTACAAAGCCAAGGGTTTTGTGAACAAGAGCTACAGCTTCATAGCAGATCAATATATCATATCCATTGCATGAATAAAATTTGCTCTGGTATTAGCCTTATTGAAGTGATTTTCCTGCCTGCTTCCCAGTTATGTTGGAATATTCCCATAGTCCAGCCGATCTCTTCTGGCATCCTGTCTCAGCTGAAGCTGTGGAAGTCTGTTCTCTCTATCCAGGTCCTAGAAGTTGAGGTCAAATACACCTAACCTACATGTAGGGTTTTCTTTAATTATTATTATTTTCTTTAAGAAAATGCTTGTGAAACTTTGGACAGAGTAAAACATTCTACTTTTATCACTACAAATAAGTTGGTGTCCTGGTTTCAGCCGGCATAGAGTTAACTGTCTTCCTAGTAGCTGGTACAGTGCTATGATTTGAGTTCAGTATGCGAAGAATGTTGATAACACTGATGTTTTCAGTTGTTGCTCAGTAGTGTTTAGACTAAAGTCAAGGATTTTTTCAGCTTCTCATGCCCAGCCAGCGAGAAAGCTGGAGGGGCACAAGATGTTGGCACAGGACACAGCCAGGGCACCTGACCCAAACTGGCCAATGGTGTATTCCATACCATGGGACGTCCCATCCAGTATAGGAACTGGGGAGTGGAGGTGGGGAATCGCTGCTTGGGGACTAGCTGGGTGTCGATTGGCGGGTGGTGAGCAATTGCACTGTGCATCGTTTGTATATTCCAATCCTTTTAATATTGCTATTGTAATTTTATTAGTGTTATCATTATCATTATTAGTTTCTTCTTTTCTGTTCTATTAACCATTCTTATCTCAACCAACCAGTTTTACTTCTTTTCTCAATTTTCTCCTCTATCCCACTGGGTGGGAGGGAGTGAGTGAGTGGCTGCATGGTGCTTAGTTGCTGGCTGGGGTTAAACCATGACAGTTGGTTTAGAATTGTCAACTGCTAGTTGCTTCTTTTGAGCCCATCACCTTCCCTTGTGGCCAGGATACCTCAGAATAGCAAGAGCTAATGTTCACTGTTGGGGTGACATAGCCAGCCTGTAATTATCCCTGCAGGCTTGAAAGCTGAATGTTAAGAGACTCTGTATTCAGAGCTCAGTGGAAATGGTCTGAATATACCTGCTAATTGTTTGCTTGGCCTTTGCATTGGTGTATTGTAATATTACTCTATGCTAAGTATTTTTTCTTCTGTTTAAAGGTTGTTTTTATAGAGTTGAAGTTTCTCTTTTAGTGTATAAAATGAGGGCCTTTGGGAAGAAGCTATTTTGGCTTTTCACTGAGAGTTGACAAATTGTGATTTAGTGACACTTGTATAGTTGCAAAGTCCAGTATCAAGACATCCATAAGCGAGTGTCATCCCCAGCAAGTCTGCAAAGAACAGCTTCCAGCTGCTCTAAAAGGCAGGCAGGAAGGTTTCCTGTGAGTTAGAGCTCACTGCAGAGTCCTTTCGTCTTAATGATGGCTTTATGTTTACCAAGTACTCTTACCAGTCTATTCCAAAGTTCAGGAATTCCAGCTAATAGTAAAAAATGAGACTGGTTAAACATCTTTAGGAAAATCATAGGAAAAAAATGTTTTTCACCATAAAACCCCTCAGAATTAATTGCAGAATTTGTGGTCTCTTTGTGGGGGTGGGGAGATTGGTCTGACTGATGTATCCAGCTAGGTCTCAACACATCCCGAGCATATGAATTTGTTTGTGTCCTAACACAGAACTGAGTGACCTCTTTTAAGCTGAGACTTGAAGCAGCTCTCCTGGCACCTGAGTTTGCTACCACACTTTTCATGAGATTAGGACAGCAATCTCCAATCTTACAGAAAATTTCAACCTGGGAGATGACTTTGGCCTACCAATCTTCCCCTGTTCCTTTGAAGAGAAATGCTATCTTTCACTTTCTTCTCTGAACTGTCCTGATATAAGCTGTTGCTATGCATCGATATAATGTCTTTTTTCCCTGGCGCGTCAACAGAAACTGAGGTTCTAGCAATAAAAAAAATGACTACTGGAAAGATAAAATGCCCAAAAGCACAGACTGAGAGCTAGACCTGGAACATCTAGAAGATTGAAGGTGCCTTTCAGTCTCCCCAATGACTTGTGAGCTTGTCTAGTAGGCTAGCATTGCTAAAAGATGTTTGCTTAGTTTAACAAGGAAATTCTCCAGGAACTTTGCCATATAAGCTACCACACCTGTTTATTTTCCTTTGGTTTATTCTTTCTTCTGTAATTAAGAAACATTCAATTTTGAATGAGTATTTCTATATGTCTGACAATAAGTTAATTGGGGGGGTGGGCATTTTAGAACCATAAAAACACTCTAGAGTTTTTGTAAACAAGAACATATGAGACACCTGTATCTTAATGTGCTGTCTTTATTTTCATGTGCTACGTTTTCCTTCCTGTGTGAACTGCAAACTTCACCATATTTCCTTCATTCTGAATGTCACCGTGTACCACTAACACTCCTTGAGTGTTGCTTTACAGGGGTCAGGCAATTAGACTGTAATTGAGCAGCTGCAAATCCATGGGAGGCTGTAGAAATACTATCTGAAAATGGATCAGAACAAACCAATGTACAGTTGTTTCCCTTGATTGGAAATTGCTTTGTATTGATTGGAGCAATAATCCATGCTATGACACATACCAAGGACATTGGAGCTGATGCCAATCACTATTAGGCTCCAGATTCCTGGTAAGATTATTTTGTATATCAGGTGAGACTACAGAAAAATAATCTTAGTTCTCTTTGAGATTTGTAGAGTTTAATTATCAACTAAGTGCTTTTGTAAGACTATTGCACATAATTCTCTCTCCTCTGGAGGTGATAAACCTGAAATATGTCATCCTATGCATTTATGTATGTGCATATATGCACCATACACGTGCACAATACAAAGACTGACAAGGAGGTGCAAGTGCTTGATTTGGATCCTTCCAGATAAAAAGCATAACAAAGGACTCCTGAATCCAGTCTCAGGTAGGCCAGCAGAAGTTAAAATTTTCCTGAATGATCCTTTTGTACTATTTAAATGAGAAAAATACTTCTGTGGAAATTTTGCCTGAAATTCAGAAGGTTTTTTTAAAGAAGGAGGACTAGTTTTGTCAAAATTGTTTTTTCCCCACTAGGAAAAATAATTTCAGTGGAAAGTTTTCAATTATCCATACACTTTAATGGTGTTATACTGGATTTGCAAGGATTTAAATGAAGTCAGAAACTTGCCAAAATAACAATTCATAGACTGCTTTCAGAGCTTGCTTTAAGGCTGTTGACAGTGGCATGTAAGAAGGAAAACAATGACTGTTAAATTAATGAAACCATGATAACAGTTTTCATTTCCCCTGCAGTATTTTTAATGATCTGAAAGCACCTTATGGATATTTCTTAAGCCACAAGATACTGATGTGAAATAGAATAGTCATAATCCCAAACTATAGAAGGAAGCACAGTTATTTCAACAAATCAACAGCAAATAAGTTTGTATTGTTAGCGGCAAACCCAGCCTTGCGAAGTGAAATATTGCTCCAGGGCAATTCTAGGTGACTGTAATCAATGGCAAACTTGCTCTGGTGTTTGTAAAACCAACATCTCAATTGTTAAAGTATTTGCCAAGTGTAGCTCAACATAGAAACTCAACATAGAGAGAAAAATATAGTCCTTGCATTAAAGTTTTCAGTCTCAGAAAAATTTACTTATTGCTGAATATCTTTTCATTTCTAAATTTAGCAGATTAGCTAGAAATGCAATAGTGACAGTACAAATAGAGAATTTGTATGAGGGCAAACTGCATTTGAATGCAATGAAAGACAACACCTCACCAAAAAATCTGGAAGGTTTAGGATGAGTTGGCTAAAATCAGCTAGCAATGGAAATATCTTAAAAATTACCTGGGGAAAAAGGTAGTTTTGCTTTGATAAAATGAGGGCAATCTGAATTTCAGGCTCCACTTCTTCCTGCTGCCTCAGGCTTTCATTGCAGGGTCTCTCAGTTGAAGGGAATGATATTTTCCTAGGACCAGAATATTTTCTCCAAAAGTGTGTCCGCAGTGATGCAGAAGCAATCTAAGGCTTTACCTCCATGGCTATGTCAATTAACTATGAGAACAAACCATTACAAGGGAGAATTGCTAAGACTTGATATTTTGTTACTGCAGGCACCTACAGTAGTAGTAATGTGGGACAGAACACCTGGAATACACTGAAAACTACAATACAGAGCCACTGTAACAGGAAAATAGCAACAACTAGAAATAGTGAACAAGAACAAGTGAAAGGAAAGGCTTGATAATCCTGACCTATCAATCTTAAACATAATAAAGCTAATTTATGAGAACTGCATTGTTTCTTGTTTACTACAGCACGCAAAATTGCCACAGATAACAGCTTACATCTTTGAAAGGTCTTCACATGTTATACAAGTCCTAATTAGAGCTCACTGAAGGAAAGGGTAAAGTTAAAATACTTTCTTCAAAATTTGATTACTAATTTATTTACAGAACTCGTGCTTAACAGAATATGTTTTCTGTTAAGTCTACAGCGTTGTTTACGAGGTCAGTCTTCCAGAGTATCTACATGCACATACTGAGGGACAATTTTACCAAAGGAATAGTCTAAAGTCTTCTTGTCCAAAACCAGATGTATTTATTTCTTATGCTATGGAGTAGCTTCAAATGGGTGAGCCTCTGCCAGGTCAAGACCCTAGTGAAAAAAAACAAAGGAAGGAAGGAATGAAATAATCCCTTTTTGCACAGGAAGGTGAGTGGCAACAGCAATTATGTGACTTTTTAGCCTCTTAGCCTCTTGCAGACAGAGGAGAGTGACACTTATATCTGGAGTCACGGATCATACTCGGTCGTAATTTCACTTCTTGTCTAAAACTCTGAAGCCAAGATCAGGATAAGCCAGTGTTATTCAAACCTTACCAATAACAATGTTGAGAACAGTTTGCCAGGACTATGCTTCAAAACAAATGTTTCCAACATATTTCTACCTAGCATAGCTTCCTTTGTCCCATTTATCTGTTTAATGTACTCTGCTAATTTCTTTCCCATCAGATCCTGAGAAGCCTTTACCATTCTTGTGGTAGCAGGATCTGGACATCAGTTTCCATGCAATTTAAAGTTTTAAATAATGAAAGTCTGTCTTTTTCTGCAGGCCTGTTCCTACTTTTGGTGCCTAGCTAACAAGATATTACCTGTTATCAGACCATCTTCTTGTTTTAATTAAGCTTGCAGGGAGGTTGTATTCCTCTGCCTGTGATGATCTTTGGTGTCCTAAATTTAATTTCTTTTTATAATCCCTACTGTAGCAAGTAGCAAGGAGAAGTTTTAACTAATAAAAAAGTGTTTGAACATTGGAAGCAACAAGAACTTGGCAGAAATATACATGGAAGTAAGTAAATTAACATATTTAAAAACAAACACACTATAAACCATAGCCCTTAGTAAGTTTGTGAACAGTGGTGGCTTTCTAATGCAGAATCTTGCTGGCTTTTAGGAGAGGAATGAGGCATGGAAAGGCAGAAGTAAAAGCAGTGTGATTTCTTCTGTCTGTTCCCTCTCCTCTTTTTAAGCAATCTGAGCCATCGGGTGGTGTTACAGAGACCCCACTGGAGTCAGCCCTTCATGCAGGGGCAGGCAAGCAGGACCATTCTTTCTCTCTTATTTGGGCTCTAAAATCTGGGTGTTAGAGCGCTGAACTAGCCTGTAGAACCAAGTGGTTATGGAAAAGGGAATGCAGATTCATCTTATTTCTGATTTCAAACTTAATTCTTCCATCTGCAAACCAGGATAGAATATAATTTAAAATTATGCAAAGCTGTTGCTTTCAAACTGTGCCTTTGCAGTACCCTTTGGACTAGGAAACTTAGTAAACGAATCTGAGGATAGAAATGAAAAATGGAGGTCCCTAATTCAACCACTCTTAGCTTTGCTGCTGTGCTTTTACAATGCAAAAGACTTAGGAAATATGACTTCTTATTCAGCATGAAATTTATTGTGGTGTTCATGGCCGTAGTGGTTTTTCACAACACTGAATTTTACTTAAATATTTCAGTTAGTGTTGTATCCCTCTTTGTTTACCCAAAAGGGTCCATTGAACCAAGGTGGTGTCACTTTTCTAGCATTGTCTTTTAGAAGCTGAATGTACTATGAAACCAGCTTTTTATTTTCTCACAGAAACAAAATAGTGGCTACATCCTAAAATATTAAACCACTTAAAATTATTTCATAAATAAACCCCTTATTTATTATCTTACGTATTAGTTATGTATATCAAGTAGTACAACTGGGTGAGCATGAATCTAGGAAAAATCTGCATTCCTGTCTTAAAAATATTTTTTAAGCTCAGGGAAAGATTCACAGCAGAAGAAAGCTGTTGTGTTTATCAGGTAACACTTCCAAATATAAAAGCAAACATCACTTTCTCTAGAAGCAAGGTGCATGACTGCCTTTGAGAGAAAGATCATCCTACACTCACAGCAAGATGTTCTTTTTTGGTAATTCACAGTAAAAACAAATGCTGAAGTACCTGGTGGCATGAAATAAGGTGGCTGACATTGGTAGGAGGGAATGGTGGTTGTTTACTCAGGATAGAAACGCTTATATGAGGTGCAAACCTCATCTAACAGTAGGAATACTTGTTACATTAACAAGATTTACTGACAGACTCCATCTGTGCCTTCCCACCAAACAAGGTCACTCAGTTAGATCCTAAGGAGCCTAATGAGCAAAGTGCCAAGTCTCTGGAGTGATAATGGAGGTTTGCTCTGACTTACGCCTCAGGCACTTGCAATATTTTTAGTAGTGGAAAATAAAATAGGGTAGAGGAAAAAAGGTCATCATTTTTATCAAACCAATCCACCTTGAGAAATATCAGTGTGTGTGTGTGTGCATGAACACACCTGGATTTTTTTTTTTCTCTCTTTTCCTGGTGATTCACCAGGAAAAAAGTTTACTTTTCTCTTTTACTTCAGAGTGGCCCTTGAGGCACTTCAATGCCGCCTTCTTGGCCACTCATTTCACATCTGCATCTTGGTTACAGAAACTTCAGTGTGGTGGCAACATGCCCATTCCTTTCAAAAGGCTGTAACATCAACAGCATGTGTGGTGGTTTCATAGTTGAGGAAGAAGCCTTATCCTTTAATTTTTGCTGTTTATCCATTTGCTGTCTGCAGTTTCTGAGATACAGTCTGGTCAATTTGTAGCAAATATTATGGTAAGTGCAAAGGAGAAAGGGACATAGCTAAACTTAGAGCATTGCAGGCTGCACAAAAAAACCTCTGCTAAGCACCTTCAGTATTTACAGTTCTCAGTACTGATTTGTTGGTATAGACTAGCTGGTAGTTCAACAATTATATTTTTTAATTTTTTCTCAACATTTACAGCAGAATGTAAACTTATTAAGCTGCAAGTTAAAAGAAGGAGGAAGACAGTACTTTCCCTACACCCTGGGGCATGATTAAACTGTGGAACTCCTTGCTGTCACGTATTACTGAAGCCCAGTTATAAATAGTCTATCTTTTAACCCAGTAGCAGAATGGTCTGAATGTGACCTCTAGTTCAAGTTCCTATCATTCTGTACATGTCTTATTTCTTACTCTCTTTCCAAAAGCGTTTTCAGGAGTCATCTGAAACAGAACCCCAGGTCCTGTAAACCCCTGGTTTGATCTAGTATCTACTAATATTTATCCCCTATTGTTATGAATATCTAATCTAGTGAATGTTTATAATTCAAATGCCAATACATTATGAACTGCCTGCAGAAAACTAATGCCCTATTTAACTGCTTAGTGAACAAAAGAATAGTTGTCTAAATCTGTTAGATAGGATTAGGGAGACTGAAACTGCTTTACTTTCCATGCTGTAAAATAAAATATCATAGCAATCATTAGAAAAATAGCATGGTGAAGCAATGGAATAAAAAGACAAATTTAGAAGCATCTTCAGTGAAGTTTCTCTCAGTCCCATTCTTTAATGTGCTGGAGTGTTTCTGGAATAAAATAGTGCTTCTCATGATGAGGGATTTATTGGGTGATGTATAGCTATAAGCGATGTAGTATGAAAAAGGTGTAGCAGCAGATTTGGTGGAAATGACTCCACTTTGCAGAATCTGTTCTGCTCCGCCTTCTGAAGTTCTAGCATATCACACACAGAACATTTGTTCATAGGATGAGGATTTACATTTTCGTTTGTGTGCCTTCATACTTACTGTATACAATAGGACATCACAAAATTGTGCACTTGGAGATCAGAATAGAGAAAAGTTCTTGGGGAGAAGCTTCCAGGAAAATGCATGTGTACAAATGAATATTTCAATATTCTGGAGGAAAATGTCTCTACAATTGCCAAGGGGCTCTGCACACTAACACCAGCACTCAGTTGCCTTCTAAAATACAATTGTAAAAGTTGTCATTATAGAGTGATATGATATCACTGTCTCTGGTAGAAGTAGTCTATACAAGTGGAAATGATGTGAGAATTTTAAATCCGAGTTGAAGAATCCACAAAGATTAAAAATCACATTTTTACTTATTGTTTAATTTATAAAGATGCTATTGTTCAGGCTCTGCAAATATCTGTCCATCAGCAGTCAGTGTGGACTGGGAATCCAGAACTTGGTGTTAAGCCTAGAGCTGTTTGGGATCTTGGTTCAGCCTCCGCCTGTTGCTACAGCACAGTGCGGGTGTCCTGGATTGCCCAGGGCTTCTCAAATGACAGCTGAAGACTCTTTAAAACAGTGCCATGAATTTGCACAGTTTAATTCCACTCTTACTTAAAGAGATCCCAGTGTTTCAGTCATTATAAACAATCAGCAGTAGATCTCATAAAAAGCAACAGTGTATTTTGCAGTGGCTGAACCTGTCTGGTCCTAGTTTAATTACTCTCACTTTCAAACCCTCACCTTTTTTTTTTGGTGTATAAATAAAAATTCCCTACTACATAGAATACTCTTATAATCATGACCGCCTTATACTGCAAGGTTTCTTTAGTGATACTCAAAGTTTTTTTCTAAATTCTCCATTTTCAGGTGGGGGGTAATTAGTTCAGCAGTATGAGCTATATTGAGGTAGAAACTGGAATTTTTCCCCTTATGCACTGTTGTTTCCTGTCACCTGATAAATCAAGCTTACAAAATGAAAACTATGCTCATATACTCAAAAACATATCTAATAATATCATAGCTAATAATCCTAAATAGTCCTCTTTATTAACTGATAGACATAATTAAATATTCTGAAAGATAGAGGTGAAACATTGTAAAATCTCAAAATTAAGCAGCAAGAATGTCATTAATTCACATACTTTACACAGAACAGCACATCACACTGCATACACACATAAGGAGAAATGAAGGTTTAAATTTCAGTGTCTCTCAACTCTTTACAATAAGGAGCAGCTACTTGTTTAATGAAAACCCTATTCCTCCATTCACCAACAGACTCAGGCACACCGCGCAGTATCTCACAGCTGATAGTCAAAGCAGACTCTGTCCTGGCTAGCACGCAGGTCATGAAGTACACTGAGGGTTTTACCCTTAGGTCACTGCAGTCAGAATTTCTGAGAACCTGGAGCAATTTGTTTTCCTCCAGTCACATTACATTTCTGTTAGTAATGATTTTTTCCCTTCTAACCTTCCCCACAGTCATACTTACCTCAAGACTGTATGTATCTGTGCTCCTTCCCAGTAAGCCCTTCTGTCACTGTCTCCATGCCCTCACGTGTGGCCTAGGTCAGCCCTAATCCCTGTTTTATGTCTTGCTCCATTGCAGAAATAGGACAGAGCAATTGCACCTCGAGTACAGCCTTCCGAGCACTTCTCATAGCTGTCTTACCAAAACTTGCTGTCTCGTCTTTAAATGCACCTGTTTCTTTGTCCTTACTTGAAACGGAATGATTTTTTTTTTTAAAATGATGAGTTTTGGCTTACTCTAAATCATACTTTGTGTTGGATTTTCCTTTATTTTTCAGGTTTCCTCAGCTTTTATAGTTTTTGCATGGCAAAAAGGAATGGCCTCAGATGGCTGCTCTCATTCTGGATTGAGAGAAAAGCATTTTTCTGTAAAATGTGTTTCAGTTCCTCACCTGACCTGTATTGTTCAGTTACTCATTAAAATTAAAGGAGTGTGTATGCATGTGTCTTTTTAGTAAAAAAGGAAGATTTTTTTCCCCCGAGAGACGAACCAATTAAAAACAAAAAAAAGAAATAGTGATACAATATAATTTTAAAACCTTCTCATAAACTGAAGGGAAAATTAGTGCCTGAAAAAGAGTTCAAAACATGTTTTGCTATAGAACGTCTTTACAACAGAAGAGTTGACTTAAGGAGATTATATGTATAATCAACAACAAATCTTTTGTGTACATCTTACAATGCTAGCATGCAAAACCCACAAAGATCAGTAGATGAAGCAATTAGGAAGCATGTATGCAGATGTTGTATTGAACAGTCTTGCATAAGTGAAAGAATGTAATAGTTACAATAAGCTTTACTCACTGTGAATAGATTGCATTTAGAAAGACTTGGGTAACACAAACTTATGTGACATAACTATACAGAGAAATAAACAATCTCTTCCGATCTTTCCATGTCACTCCTTTGACCTTTCAATAAAAGACGTTGTAAGCTTGAGTAGCTTTAAATGCAACATTAATATATGAAAGAAACAAAAATGAAACACTTTAAACTTCTTGCAGAGGCAGCAATTTATTGGCTGTTTCCTCTCAGACTTTCACAGTCCAGTGCCCAGGTCATGCCCTGAGATCTCGCTGCCATGCTCACTGATGGGTGCATTTTCATCAAGTTTTATCACAGCCTGGATCACTTGTAATTCTTGATAAGTTTCAGCTGTAGATGACCAAGGAACTGTAGAAAAGCATGTGCAAGAGTGGCCAGGGAAAGGTAAAGACAAGGAAACATTTTGGTACACGGCACTAGTCATAGGGCAAATACTCCATTTCATGGGAGTTATGCCAACTCACCCCTGCTAAGGTCTGAACAGATGGTGTTTAATGTTTAATTACTTCCATATAGACCTTTACCTAGCAATTAGGGGAACACCTCACCCAATGATTGAGACCATCACAGGATGAGAGATTGTATTTCCATGAAAGATACTGGAGTATTAAAACCCCCCCACCTGTTTGCTTTTTGCATCTTAGCGTGAAAAGTCACCTTCGTGAAGCAATACTCTTCTATTTACCAGCTGGGGATCAGATGTTACAGAGGATTTAACCAAATAATAGGGCCCCCCATCTGCTGATTTTTGATTCATTTATGCTTCCTGTCTTCCACCACAAACAACACACAAACTGAAGCCTTTATCGAGATTACCATGCTTGTATGCCTCTAAAAGGCACTGACTGACAGTTGTCATGCCTCAGTGTTCGATACCATGTCAGTGTGCTGTTTGCATGCAGGGAAAAGCTAATAATTATTAGAGTTACTCTTTCTGTGAAAGGATAATATGTACAATGTTTATGATCCATTTTTCTAATAAGCGTTTTTATATGGAGGCATCTGCAGTGCAACTTATTTTAACTAGTTCTCTAAGGATTCCAGATGTCACTTGACAACTTGAACAAAAGTGCTGTCTTTTCCATCAGTCTTTGTAGCAAGTAATCATTTAACAGCTGCAAAACTGCTCAAGGTGCACAAGTGGCTTTAAGATATTTCTACAGCCAATCTCTGTCCTAGGCATTGTGGAACCAGTCCCCCAGGTATGTCAGAACTTCTGTGGAGCTTATCTACCTGGAGTAGTATGTAAAGAAATTAAAGCCCTTCTAGAAGTAGTATTGACTAGGGATATAGCTATAGCTGAAAAAAACTCCCAGAACTATTGTATGTAAAAGGCTGTCTGTTTTTTTTCCAACTGCAGTTATTTATATTATATAAGCTTTACTTGCAAGTAAACCTCTGCTCTGTGCAGCCTGCCATAACACGGTATCAGGCCCAGTCTTCTCATTAACAGATGATAAATCAAAGAAATTGGGTGGGAATGTGTCAGACAACTGAAAATATTTCTCACCTACTCCATTTCACTCAGTGGCATAGGCTCTTTGGGATAGATTCTTGTATATTTCTGTTTCTTTTTTATATTTCTGAGTGCAGAGTTTTCAAAAAAAAAAAAAATTTTCTCGGAGGAAAAGACTACTAAAATGCTAAGCTGTGTGACCTAAGTGACAGCCTAAACTATGTGCCATAAAGTCTCAGACTGGTGCCTCCCCTGGCTTTCTGGTGATGTCAAACAAGAAATTCCCAGAGCTTCTCTCTTCACATTATAAAACTGTGGAAAAGACCAAAAAAACTGTTTGTGTCCTCTGATGGTGACAACAAATAAAGCTACAAAGCCTCATACTAGCTGAGGATCTAGCCCTCTGCAGGCAGGGTGAGAGCAGGAGGTAACAGCAAATATTCACTCAGGAAGAAGTCTCCAAGGTCTTGAGAATGTTTGGATGTCTTTTGTTTCGTATTGTGGATTTTCTAAGCTGTCATGAAGCAAAAAAACCAAAACAAACCAAAACATATTAATTTAGGGTATAAGAATATAAACAAAAATGACACAAATGTCCTTACAAGGCTGTAGCTGTCTCACGAGTTTGGAGATACCTGCATGCAAATCAGTCATTCAATCAGTGTGGCAGAGCCATGTCAAAACCACCTGGGCATTACAGCGTGAAGGCCTAGCAACACGCCGGCAGCCAGCAAATTGCTGCTACCTTCTGTGTGGAAATACTCTCCTTGTTCAACTTTTACATGTTGACGCTCAAGCCAGGAACAGTCACACCTGAGAAATCTCTTGAATTATGGGCTGTGAGACTGTGACTTTGCTCCTAGTAAAAACAAGAAAGTGGCCCACATTTTGATATGGCATTAAGGCTAAAATCCATGAACTGGCAGCTTGATGTATTTTGGGTGACTATCTGACAGAGTCTCCAATATGTCCCAATCTGGAGTAGATGTGAATTTTATATAGAAATCCCACTATGCAATAATGATTCTTTGCAACCTAAAGCCCAAAGACTCTTTTTTCTGTTTTGTTTCTGACAATTTAAGACAGCTTGGAGGGGTGGAGGGAGGAATGTCAGCAATCACAATTATTTTCTTTTTAGTGTGACTGTCAAATGAACATAGATCCATTCCTGACAAAAACTGTTTAAGGGTACAGAAAGAAGAATGAAAAGATTGCATTGTTGCTGAACAAGCTGCTTGGCATTTATTTTGTACAACAGAAACCCTAAAAGTGCTTCGAAACCAAGTCTTTTCAAAGTTAAGAGTGTTGACATAGATAAAAACATTTCTTCTTCATTGGATGTGTCCTTTCAGAAAAAGTTATTGCAGCTCTGACAGGACAAACCTCAAAGTTCAAAATTTTGTTAGGTGTCTGAAATCTTATTTCAGCTCTAGAACAGACCTAAGATTGAAAATCAAATTTATTTTATAATTTAGTTCTCTGTCTTTCCACAGCAATTAAAATAATTGCACTGTCTAGTTACATCTTTTACCCTGATTAAAGATATAGCTGTATTGAGCAAACACACCAACTAGTCTGTTGACAGATGAAGGAAGATTGCACAGCATGTCTGAAATCATTCTGATAGCTTCACATTATGTCATACATAGGCAAAAATTCATCCAGTATACCTTCTTATACTCACAGAAGAGAAATACTCTATTAAACAGTGATTCATTCTGTATATCATGTTCTTAAACCCAGATAGGTTTAGTTATAAATCAAAGCTAATGATACTGATTCTGCCTCAAAGTTAATCAATGGTGTGTTCTCTTGTATCTGGTTGTATTTGAAAGCAAGTGTCTAAAATTACAGGGAATAAAATTAGATGAAAAAAAAACTTTGATCATTAAAAGTATATACAGTTATGTTTAAGTTATTAGTGCAGATAATTTGGTTGTTTACAACATAATTACTGATTTGACTATGAAGAAAAAATTGCAAATTGTTTCACTTCAATTAACAGTACATAAATAATTCTGGCGCGCATAAATATTTTACTGTTGAAAACTGTAGCACATAACTTTTTATGGTGCTCTTAAAACAGGTCTAATGCAAAGTTGATAACACACAAAAAAACCTGTCTATGGGGAGAAAAGCCATCTGTCACAAAGAGGACTAGAAATGGTGTAGCACCAGAACCTACTAAGAGACTAACAATTACACATGATGTGAGTAGTGAAACATTGCAAAACTGCACAGCATTACAATGCAGCAACATAGCTACAACAAAATATGTGGATTTATCCTGACTTTGTTAGCTCTTGACTTGATGGCACTGCTTACCACCTGCAAAAATTTAGGAAGGTTCTCCAAACCAATGCTTTCACTTCTGTGACATGCTGTGTCTCAAAATGTAAAGGGTAGGCAAAATTCACAATTGCAAAATAACAACTAAGATTTTCAAAAAAATCTTTCCTTTTAGCTTTTAAAGGCAAAGATGAGCGCTAAAGGGGTCTCACATTAGAAAATACTTGGATAACGTATAATATTCTGACTAAGATGTGGTTAAATATCAGGCTTTTCAGCTAAGCAGTATAAAAATTATAAAACCAATAATTTGCAGTGGGTGATTGGAAGGTTAACACCATACAGTAATTCAAACATAGATGCATAAACAAATCAATTAAAATGTATGAATTTATTCCAGCAGCCTGGTATCTTTTTAGATTGCCTTCAGTAATCTCCAGGACTGTAAGGGCTAACTTTCATGCCTTTGCTCAGACCACATTTTTGTTTTGTTACGTCTGGTAGTTGAAGAAAACACCTGTACATCTTAGACCTTATATGGCAGAGCTAATGCCATTACTAGGTAAGCACCTGCTCCTTCATTTTCTTAAAAATTCATGACTTTTAACAGCAGCAACTTTTGGAAACAAAAGAAAATCTTTATAGTTTAGTTTAACAAATCTTTGAATCTTGTCTATGCTATGAGGTCCTGACATGTAAAATACTTGTGCTTTTCTGAGTCAGGCTGGTAGAGCAGACTGTGTAAGAGATCTACTTGATATAAGGCCCGGGACCTTGCCTAGTCAGTATTTATTTACATACTTACTTGTTTCTTGTCACAAAGCAAAGCATTCTTCTTTTTTGGAAGAGGCAAGCTGAGGTGGAGTTGGCTGAGCAAGGGACATGTAACAGAGATTACTCAACATTTTGTTTTTCCCAAATCCACTTACTTTACCCCAGAAAGAATAATAGTTCCAGTGTAAACAAAGCAAAGTTTCCTATAGCATCTGTAAATGTAGCCTTATTCACCACCCTTTCTTTTCTTATTTAAAATGTTTACCTTCAGCTTATGTCTACTGCCCTTTATGTGATTCTTTTACACATCTCATTGTAATTCTATAGATTTCTATAGAGCTACACCAGAAGCCCAACAAAGCACTTTAGCGGAATCCTTGTTCCCTGCTACCAGGCCAACTTGATCGCAGAAAGAAAGAGGAAATATTACAGCTTTTCATTTATCTATGTGAAAACTGAAATGCCAGAACTAGCAGCCAGATCTTCCAGACCTGTGTCTTCTGATCTTGTAGCACAAAGATCAGATGTTTATGATACACTTCACTAACCTTGGTAAAATCACTTTTCCATTCCTTTTATAAAGCCACAACTGGAATTTGAAATTCAACATAACTACTTAGGAAAAAAACAAAAATCCTGACTATTGCTGCAAGTAGTATAGTCAATGTAAGAGAAGACAAAGAAATACAAATGTTAGGATGCAGCAAACAAGGAACAACCTAAAAAATGTCTGTGATGAAAATTATTATAATAAAGAGCTTTTCTTGGGATGACACATTCATTTCTGATCTACCTGTTTCAAAGACAAGACAGACACAGTGCTATTAAGAAACTGATGTTAAAAATGTTAAAGTCATGATGAGTTTGGGCCTATTTCAAGCATACCAAAAAAGGAAAAAGCTGAGATAAATGTATGAATTGCATGTTGTAGAGCTATGCTTCTATATAAATTTTCCTACAACAGAAGAAGAAAAGGGTATTCAAAAGTATTAAAAAGCAATGGATTTAAAATGTATTATGACATTTTTACAAAGCATAGAATTAACCTGTGGGACTTGTTGCCATAGGGTAGCACTGAGGCCAAGAACGTAGCAGGATTTAGAAAGAGCCGACATTTTTATGTATAATCAGAAGTTACCAAGTTACGTTAGAGAGCATAAAGTGCTTTATAGAGGACATAAAGTCCAACACTTCAGACCATAAGGCAACCACTAGCTTACCGGGGGTTAGCCGGAAATGTTGTCAGCTGGCAGGTTATTCTGTAGCAGCCACTCCAGGGCTCCTTGGAGCTACTGCCATGCTTTGGCTACAGTCAAGGGAAGACAAGGTAGGCTGCCAGTCCGTCATGGCATCCTAGGTCTGCGTGTTTCGTCAATGCTCTTACTCTTCCTTTTATTTTTATTCATTTATTTCTTTGTAACAATGTTTTGCTAAGAACACAGATTTATTACAGGTAAAGCCTATCTGGCAATCTTGTGTATCTTTCTGCTCAGTAAAGGGAAACAACTGTGATTTCCTACGTAAAATATCTGCTGCATATTCCTCTTTTCCAAGCAAACAAGTTGTTAATACAAGGCAGATGTTACAGTGTTTGTTTCACTCTTCGCTGAAGGAGCCAGCATATTTCCTTTTAGGGAAATACTTTAAAATCACCTCATTCTTCTATTAATTCAACATAACTGATAGTAAGAACTATATTAGTAAAATTAATATTTCAGAGCAGCACTGCGAGCGATATTTTTAACATGCAGCACTACAGCTCCTGTCTCTTGTCACTTGTGTCATCCTGTCATCATGTACGCCTTCAGACATAGGCATAGGCAGGCTGATACTAATGAGCTCACCACTCCATGTTCCTCTATCATGAAGTTCAGTACTAATGAGAAAAATTCCCAGACTGCACTCACACTCTAAATCAATTTGGCAAGATTGATCAAAATATTCATTAAAACAGTTTGTTCTTCAGCTCAGCCTGAACCCTGCAGGCATATCTGTCTTGCTTCTATATGGTTTTGTGTGTGAGTTTGGGTGCACGTATGTGAGTGTGTGAAATGAAAAAAAAGTCAGTTGTTTTTCCTCCTCATGTGATTCAAGCGCTACTTTCAGAAGAAAAAAGCTAAGGCTGAATTCTCATTACTCTTTTCTCCTTGGGAGGTGCCTGGGAGTCTAGATATGCTAAGAAAAATATTCTGCAGCCCTCTTCTCATGTGCCTGTCAGCAGAAGGCCTGAGAATGACTGACGTGAAGCAGCAAATTACCGTCAAAAGGGCAACAAGCAAAACAACAAATGGGAGTCTGTCAGAGAAAGAGAGACATCACTGGCCACACAACCCTGGGAATTTAATATATCTTTTGTCATCTGCATGCTAAATTTCCATGTCTTCCTTCAACATAATTTCCTCTTGCTATGTCAGCCTTGATAAGTATAGGTTAGCTCACACTGTCTACTTTTTCACACGCATTTCAAGATAAAACACAGTCCACAGAGCCAAGGATGACATTAGCTGAGTAATGCTCAACGAGCTGGACTCTGTGCTCAGAAGGGTCTAGACACAAAATCAGAGCAGCACAAATTGCAGTGAGGGATGAGCAGGGGATAAATTAACAAATCTCAGCTATGATGTTATCTGTCCCTCCAAAGGAACAAGAATAATTCATGTTGGTACCATTTTAAGTGCCAGACACCCTGACTAGTCATATATTATGTACTTCTGGTTCATTTCAGCAATAGAGAAGGTTGCTGTTGATCATCTGACTTCACCATTCATTGCCTAGAAACCAGGAGCTTTTTTCAAAGAGCTAAGAGGAAAACTCGAGCAAACTTAAGCCAGACATGGGTTTAAAATACTTCATGTGCTATTGTTCACAACACTGCAAACCCACTTTAGTTTAGACTGTTAAATACAAAAACTGCATTCCTAACAGCCTATTTCTTACATATACTATGTGCTATAAAAAGAGATAATGTTATTCCAGGAAGTTTTCAGTGGGGTTACGAACCCAATCATTCAGAAACTCCAGAATAAACTCCACAGACAGCGTCCTGCTGTGTCGAAGCAGCAGGCTGTTGATGGGGCTCCCTCACTGAGGGGCAGGGGGGCTCTGCCCTGGCTCAGAGTACAGAGTTTCAGCAGTTCAGGCTGAAACAGATGTTAAGTATTCCTCTAAAAATTGGCAGTGGCACACAAAGGCAGTGGTCCACATTTCTTTGGATAAGTTACTTCCATGGGTTGGTATTCAAAAGGTGCTAAATTAAAAATAGCTGCATAACTGGCAGGGAGATAGGTAGTTCTTTGACCATGTGCAGAGCAGTATGAGATTTTCTTCCTGTTTAAACAGTGTTGGCTATTCAGAAATCACTGGTGTGGTCTGCCTCCATTGCTGAACATCAGTATGTGCCTCAGCATCACTGGATTTCCAGACCAGCATACCAGCAGACAGCTAGGCTTCAGCCAGCAAGTACACATCCAGGTTGGGTGAGTTTGCCTGAAGGAGAAGTAACTCCCATGTACGCAAGCCCTTAGAAATGAAACCATTATTTAAATGCAGTGATGCAAACCTCCATCTCAAGAGTAGCCCAAGCTCTGCCAGTGCAGAAAACTGGTTTTTTTTCTTTACAACACAAAATAACACTGCTATGAAGAAAAAAAAACAAAAACCAAAACCCAAACAAACAAAAAAAACCAAAAAACAAAACAAACCAAACCAAAAAATCCCCACCCAATCATATTGTCCAGACAGGTTCTCTGGAGATGAGATAAGATGTTATTAACCAAATGGTCATTTACAGGCATATCATCTGCCATAGAAAGCAAGGATCAGCTCTTATCACTTTCCTCTCACAGTGCAAGATGCTGGTTTTAATGTGCTTCCTGCTTGCCCACTTTTATCTGGCTTGCGAGGTTTTTTTTCCTGACAGAAGCTGTCCCCAGGCATCTATTTCCACAAATAGAGGGAAAAGCAGATACTGGAACTGTTTGACTCTGTTCAGTGGATAGGCTCTACTGAGGGCCATTGAAATTTTCATGAAAAGAGAAGTTTTAGGGAATCCAGACGCTAACATGATTTTTAATATTTTTCCATATCTATGCAAGACAATGGCTTTCAGGAATGAGTTAACATTTAAATTATTCAAAATGTTTCTGCTAAAATCTTTAATCAAAAGTAAAAAAAAATAAAATTCAACACATAGTATTGCCTAATAACTGGTGTGTGTCTCAGGTAGGTTATGTGAAGATTTTATTTTCTACACTGGATTAATAATTGCATAGACAGCAGAGAAAGTTAAACATACAGTACTTTCTTTCCCTTGTTTGATCTTAATAGGCTGACTCATTCATTTTGAAATCAGGTAGGAAAAAAAAATTAATGAAAGTTGTCTATTCAGAAGAGTGAGACCTTTGATTTGCGAGAGACTTCTGAAAACCTCCATACTCCTTTTTCACCCTGTTTTAAATTACCGTGTTTCTTTTTCTGTAGCTTTGCAGCATCTCAGACATTTTCAGCATCAGTTGAAGATTCCTTTGCTTAGTGCAGGTTTTTATTTGTAACTTTTTTCCCTTAGACAGTAGGTACAGGAGGAGATACAGAAGTTTGGTACAGTAACAGAAAATGCCATGGCATTCTTTTCCATAGGTATGGAGATGCTTTGCAATGTTCTCTCTCATTTTTCCCCCTCTGACCTCCTACTAGTGCCAGACTGTCCTAGGAGAGCTGCTGCTGCAGCCCGTGTCTGAAGGAAAATGCCTCCCCCCTACCCAAAGAAAGAAAGAAAAGAAAAGGCATTGTAGCATGTGGTGTGTTTTCAGCTGCCTTCATCTCGAGTTCTGTGTATAAACTGAAATAAGGCAGTTACTCTTTTTGGACTATATATGTATAGCAAAGAAGACAGGTCAGGTTTAAGTCTGCTATTATTATTGTTTTTTTTCAAGATTTCTGTCTTCATGTAAATTTTGGATTCAGCTGTGGCTTTGGTATGACAGGAGTTATTTTATAATTTCTTGGTCAACACACAAAAAGGATGAGTTGCCACTGGACAAGCATTTGGTTTGACATTGCAGCCAGGGCTGATTTTTTAAGTTGAAAGATTGTCTAACCGCCAGCTGGCAGAATAGGCGGTCCAGCTCCCATCTCTTCAGATACCTCTTTCTCTTGTGCCAGCATCCGGGTTTTTCTGAGGCTGTGTGAGACAGATCTGCAAGTTTTCTTCCACTCCTGAAATCTCATGGTAGGGTCAGAGGACCTGCAGTACAAAGGAAGGGACAAGAACTCATGTGTAGAGATGAGAAGAGTTAAACTACCTTTCAGGTTGCAGCAAGTTGCACTGGAGTGTTTTTTCTGTAAAACTTTTCTGTGGCTCCCTATCTGTTTGAAGTTGAAAACCCTTCTATTACTCAGATATCTCAGAACTGTAATTCATTGACATTTGTGAAATGCTTTGAATTTATAATATAGGACATCCCTGTCATCAGTACAGATGATGTATTTACCAAAATAAATCCATATTAAAAACAAGCCAGTATACTAAAATTGTGCATCTTTTTCTTACTTGCTCTTTGAGGAATCACTGTTGGTCCAAAGTTTTTCAATGGATATCTAACATGCCAAAGGAAAGCATAGTTGTCATTGAAATATATTGTAAGACTGTGATTGCATTTGATTAAAGTAGTTTTCAGCAAAGTATGTGTTCCTTGTCCAAAGAAAGCCAGGCCATAAGACGAAAATAACAAAACAGTCATGTTAGTTTGGAAAAGCCTAAAAATTTGTCAGACCAAGCCCAGTAAGTGATATCCTGGTCGTTTCTTACATTTCCTTCTTTCTTCTGTTCAATAATGTGTGCTGCTCTGCCCTGATGTTAGGGGATGTTTATGGGACTGGGAACTGTTAGGGAATGCTTTTCTCTGTATGAAAGTGATAAACTCAAGGAACTGTGTATATGTAAAAACACCATTGCATTGGTCAAATAATTATAGTTGTATCTCTGAAAAATTCATTCTAGGACCTTAAATTGTCTGTATGCCCTGGAAAGAGGTGGCACATTTTCCAAAAGAAGGAGATGTGGTCTCTCGCCTGCTCTCTGAGGCACCGCTCCATGCTCAACATGATGCGGAGCTGTGCAGGGCTTGCAGGAGCTCTTGGGGGAAACAGAGTTTCTAGATTAGGCACGCACCTCTGAGCTAGCCAGTGATTCTCTTCTCTAAACACTCACTTTGCACAAGCTAACAAGAGGACATGTTAGGGATTGATTTCTTCATACACAATGTTTCCCACTGCTCTTTGTTTCCAAGAGTCTCTTCCGTAGTTTGTTACATCTAGTACCTATTAATCTTTCAAGATAAAGATGCTATATAGTCTGAGACATTGCTACTCTTAACAGCTGTCATGGGGTTTTAATTGTGCTTGTAATTGTGTGATGTATATGTGTAGTCATAACAATTATTATTAACAACAACTCTAGCCCACCACACATTTTTGTTATTGGTCTTATTTCAAGCAGCATCTCCCTTTCCAGCAGCTTTTCAGTATAGTAGACTTGATAAATCCTCCTCTCAATATTTAGCTTGAACAACCATAGGCAAACTCGTTTGTTAATTAAATATAACACTTCCAATTGGATGCTTTTTTGATATGAACACACAACAGAGATAGGAGAGAATATTGGGTTTGAATGACAATGATGAATAATATTAATATTTACCTGCTATTGGAATCTGGTGCTGCTCCAATGAGCTACAGAGTCTTAAAATCTTAATTAAAGGTTAATGAAAGAAAATATTGAAAAATCTACTCAAGAAACAAGAAGTGAGGAAACAGGGTATTCTAACTCATCCACAGTACTGACATTCTCAAGCACAGAAATTGCATGAATCAGGCTTCCATGAGACTGATCTATACACAGTGTGTGTAGCTTTGAATTCACTTTTTGGCTTTCAGACCTCCTGGGCTGCAGGTATGGTCCCATATTCAATTTTCCTTTTTGCAAAAACATCCTTCTGTTACAAGCAAAGATGGGTTTGTGATATATTCATGTATCTCTAGGAGTTCAGTTAGAAAATACTACTGAGACTCACAGGAAAGATTGGCAACATTATGATCGGATCTACAAAACAAAATATTCAAGAAGTATTGATTCTGTTCCTTTTGAACTTTTCAGAAAATTCAGGCAATTTTTGCAGCATAAAGCAGTGGAATGATATAATTGGTTTAAAGTCAGAGACTTCATCTTCATTACATTCCTAATATATGATACTTATTATGTATTAATAACACCTTATTATCTCTTGTCATGTATAATAAATATAAAGTCTGAATATTAACTGTGTTTTATGCCAGCTCATAAGGTTTGAAAACAGAATCTCTCATTTCTTGCACAGCTCGGATGTTCTTTCAGGGTTAGATACCACTCTCAGGGAATAGTAAATTTATAGACCTCAGTGTATGTAAGCTTGGACACATTTAGAAATACCAGTTTATCATGAAATACTTCGTAATTAAAACTGAATTTAGGATAAAGTTTATGTTTGTGTAAATATTAGAGGAATGTACGTTTACTGCTTTAGTTTGTATTAGACCCTCAGCTTTAATACTGCTGCTGTATTTGAAATAACTCAAGAATAATCCCATTTGAATCTGCAGAAATACTACTAATGATGCAGAAGTAAAACACTTGGGAAATTCATCCTTATGACTATACATTTTTCCCTCTGGCTTTTGTATCATGACTAATCAGATGCAAAAAGTGTGTCATTATCAATTCAGTATTGTACATGAATATGTACACAGCAAAATTACACAGTAAAATTTACTAAGTGTCACTGCTTCTTACCTTGCAGACTTTTTAAGAAGCTCAGGAACTTCATATTTATAGCGCATTGTCAGCTGTGATGATATCTACCCTGCAGTCACATGCAGGTCAAGATTTTTTTTTTTTAAAAGAGTAATAATTATGAGTGCTTCTTTGGGTGCTTAATTTAGTCGTCTTTCATATAGCCCTGCTTCTCAAGAGTTAAACATTAACCCTCTGATGGACACACCTCTTTAAAGATTGAAATCACAAAATATACTTTACCAAGCACTTCAGAAGACCTTGGTTTATCCCCTAATTGCAGAAGGAGTAATAGGTATAATCGTTGCAGTGTTGCCATCGATACTAATATCAGTAAACTTTAAATTATTAATTTACGTATATATGAGATGCAAAGGTCAGGGGAAGTTTACGCTGACAGCACAGATATGTGATTAGAAGTTATTCTGTGTAGGGGAGTGCTTCAAAATACTTTCACCCAGTTCTTCCTAAACTCTAGCAGTCTCCCTGGCGTTTTGGGAATGTGTCTGTGAGTCAAATCTTATAATTCCTTGTAGGCAAGCAATAGATTTTTTTCAGCATCCCAGAAACACATACTTTGTAAGCTTACTAACAGAAATATGCTATGGTATCCAGCACTAATAAGTGCAACTAACTTAGGCAAAGTTTTCTCATGGATATAACTACTGGCAAACAAAAAGTAACTCACCATTATTTCCTTTTCTTTCTCTTAAGTCATTGGGGTTCATAAAAGATGTATCTTACGCTTTTACTCCGAAAACTGTTCTTATCCAAAGAATGGTCCAATCCAGTGGAAATTCAATTAGTTTAGGACAGAATGACTTAATTACTTGAGATCTTGGATATAAAGGTATAATTGCCAAATTATTCAATACTATACATTTCATAGGCAAAGAGCTTGACCTAAGGCAGTCCTTGTCAAATATGGCATAGTTAGTTGTCATCAAATGTTATTACCTTTTAAAACTTGTGGTTGTATTGGAGAGTTATTTATTGATGTATCTTGGAGGATACTGCACCAGAGGCCATTTTGATCATGATAAACAATTTGTTATAAGATTCTTGCCAGGTCTGCTTATTTTAAAATATGATATTATGGTGAGAAGGAAGGTGTGAACTGCTGCCAAAGGCCAAGAGTATCTTCAGATTATCTCAGTAATGTTCACTACCTGGCCACAACACCAAGCAAATGCTTCTACCTCTGTAATGATAATTCTTCAGAGGAGACATACCTCACAGATCCTTTCTGACACATTAGTCAGCTTTTAAATCCATGACTCATCTGAGACTAAAACTTTCTCTATTTCAAAACCAACTGGCCTGAAAATAGCATGTTGTATACTTTTGAGAGTAGCCTCTTTTTAATAAATTCTGAATATCTCTGAGCCTTGCTGGTCAGACATGAGTCGGAAATACGATGGCACAAACTGCCTTTCAAGTGATTTTCCTTGGTGGAATAAGCTGAATGGATTGTGGAAATTCTGATGGTTTTCTGCTGAATTTGGTAGATTTTTTAAATTGTTGGCATGATATTTCTGTTTAAGGGGTTGACTGGATCAAGGTGATTGTCCTGAATTTCTTGAACTTATTTATTAGAAGTGAAACTGACTTTCAGCCTCAGGGTAAAAAGCTGTGTGAACTTTAATCTTAACAAATGTAAGACAAAAATTGCAAACCATTTGTTTCCTTCATTAGAGTCAATAAAAATATTAAAATAACGTGAGATCAGACCTTGACACACAAAAAAAAATCAACACTATGGATATTATTGAAAACTCTTCAATCTTTCAACTTAAAAATCACTAAAAGGGGTTCTATTTATTCCAGAGAAAATATATACCTACTAAAACATGGAAAAGGATCTAACAACTACCAAATTCCAAACTGTGGTTATATTAAAATACCTTAATTAGTTGTATTTCTTTCTTTAGTCTGACTGTCCCCCTCCAGTAGGGGCAAAGATAGAAGATTAAACTGTGAATTGGAGATTACCCTTTATATGAATGTCTGGAAAGTGCCAAATTTACATTTTAAGTAGACAGATAACAAAGCCATCCTTGCTATCTACGTGGTGTACACTGATGGCATATTGTCGTGGTTTAACCCCAGCCAGCAAATGCTTATCTCAACGCTTCATGCCCCACATTGGGCACCAAAAAGGACTGTCGTGGTTTAACCCCAGCCAGCAACTAAGCACCACACAGCCGCTCACTCCCTCCCTCCCCCACAGTGGGATAGGGGAGAAAATCAGGAAAAGAAGTAAAACTCATGGGTTGAGATAAGAACGGTTTAATAGAACAGAAAAGAAGAAACTAATAATGACAATGATAACACTAATAAAATGGCAACAGTAATAATAAAAGGATTGGAATGTACAAACGATGCACAGTACAATTGCTCACCACCCACCAATTGACACCCAGCTAGTCCCCGAGCAGCAATCCCCCCCGCCCCCACTCCCCCCAGTTTCTATACAAGATGTGACGTCCCACGGTATGGAATACCCCCTTGGCCAGTTTGGGTCAGCTGCCCTGGCTGTGTCCTGTGCCAATTTCTTGTGCCCCTCCAGCTTTCTTGCTGGCTGGGCACGAGAAGCTGAAAAATCCTTGACTTGAGACTAAACATTACTTAGCAACAAGTGAAAACATCAGTGTGTTATCAACATTCTTTTCATACTGAACTCAATTCATAGCACCATACCAGCTACTAGGAAGACAATCAACTCTATCCCAGCTGAAACCAGGACACATATATAACACAAACTCGACCTGTAACACTGAACATCTAATTTTAGCTGGCCAGTTTGTGTTCTTTAACAATTCGCTTCCCAGTTAGAGGGGAACAGAAAAGGTTAGCTGGAATTCAGAGAAGTTTATGCAGTGGGTAAAAGTTCTAGCTGAATACATAACCACATGACACTTCTGTGGCCTGCACATATTGGGATGGCAGGTTATCTAATGCGAAGTAAACAGCTCACCTATCCCAAAGGATAGCATTCCTGTCCGTTATGGACAATCAACTTTATACATGATTACACTTACTGATCTACACACATCCAGTCAAATCCACAGTGATTTCTTTCAGCTGTAAAATATTGTCCACCAGAAATATTTTTCAACAAAGTCCTACCTTGAAGTATGTTCGTAGACTACAAAAAACAACCACATGAGTACCACCAGCTTAGACCCAGCAGCTGTCAGTGCTGTATAGAACGTTCACAGGTCATACAGACATCAGATGAGTGCAGTAGTAGTACAATAGTGGTAAAAATAAACTTTAAAGTCAGCAAGACATTTATCTTCTGAATATTTCTAACTCGTTAGTCTGCCTACTGTGAAAAAGCTATGTATTTTTATTTGTGAAAACCTATCCCCATTTTGAGATATGAAACAGAAATGTAATAGAAAAATCAGAAATCTACAACAGCAGTTACAGAATATTTCTGAATTTTTTGGTAGTAGTAATAATAATAACAATGTATTTTCCAACATTCTGGAAGCCCCCAGCTATGGCATAGGTAAACCATTAGGATTAGCTTGTAATTGATGTGTTAAGCCTGTACAACTTAATTATATGCTTGTGTTATCCTGGAGCACCCTTCTCAGCTTGTTTTAGAACTAAGCCAATCACAGTAGCATTTGAATGTTCTTGCTATTGGAGATTTATCATATTTACCAAGATTTTTATAGTAGACTCATACTTCATGCAAAGTTCAGGTGAACTCCTGTCCTATTTGAGGAGCAAGCTAATGAGCCAAATGTTGAATCATGGCTGTAGCTTTTTGTCTTACTTATATTTATTCATGTTATTAAACATCTAAAATATTTGTGCTGCACATCTCTTAAACTAAACAAAAAAAATCCCCCAAATCAAAGCTTTGTGGCTTTTTTTGTTTGTAGAAAACTGGTCCATAGTTGTCCTGGTTTCGGCAGGGATAGAGTTAATTTTCTTTCTAGTAGCTGGTATAGTGTTCTGGTTTGGATTCAGCAAGAGAGGAATGTTGATAACACACCGGTATTTTTAGGTGTTGCTAAATAGCGTTTGTACTAAGTCAAGGATTTTTCAGCTTCTCCTGCCCTGGGCGGGGTGGGGGGAAGTGAGTGAGCAGCTGCGTGGTGCTTGGTTGCTGGCTGGGGTTAAACCACGACAACAGTCCATTAAAATGAAGTGGTCAGGACCCTAATAAAGCATTCATACACCCTTCTAAGGTAATTCTACATCCTTCCGTATATATTTTCATCAACTTTTTTTGTTTGTTTGCTTGGGGTTTTTTGTTTGGGCTTAAGTAGTGTGGAAATTAAAACCTACTCAACAATACAATTACATTTCCTTGAAAAATAATCTAAGCAGATCTAGCTGTGATTTTATTATTGACTTATGTTCTTAAGTTCCCATTAGTAAGTATATAACACTATATATAATTTCTCATAAACTGTTTACCACCACATATCTTTACAGACAGAAGAGACCTTTTTGTTTGTCCAATTCCCTCATATATCCCATCAGATAAATATATTTCTGTATGCCTTTAGCAGACTTAAAAACTTCATTTTACGCAGATTCATTTTTCATTTTCTTGGCATTATCAGTCATTTATTTAAAAGCAACTTGCTGTGAAAACAAGATCTATGTAGGCTGGTGTATTCTAAATTAGTTTTTGAGAGCCCCATTGTAATATAACTCTTCATTAAAAAGGACTCTGATAAATGTCCACTTTGATCCGCAAGGCTGGTGTGATACTCTAAATGGAAATATGAATCCATTGGAAGGAGCCTGATTGAACCAGATATACCAGAAAGAAATTAAGATGCAAGAGATGTGGTTTAATCAGGCTGCAATTGTACTAATTTAACTCATCTGGGAAGTGTAGGGCCATAACTTGGACAGTGCAGATTACGATTATTTCTTTAATCATTTCCACCTGGTAGGAGGTAACGACTATCTACCCTCTGCAGCTGGTCCTGTGCCTGTTTGCAGAAGAGAAATTTAGGCTGTGGCAGAAGTAGATGCTCTTCTTAAATGCGTAAGCTGCCAAGAGGTATGACTGCCCCTGGACAAGGCATGTGTCATATCAGTGCCAGAAAGCATACTGGAGAGAGCAAAATGTGGAAGTATATAGGAGTATAAAATGTGAAGTTCCTAAGCTACCATGCTAAATCCACAACATGGAAAAGGGATTATCTGCTTGCTATTGCTTCTCAGCTATCTAGTCTCTTGAAGGTGTGCCTCCCCCCATGGCTAATTTCAAGCATGATTTATCAGGGACCCAAAACCCAATGGGTGAAGAACTCCACTAGATACCTGACATCTGCCAACTGCAGCAGCATGAACCCAACTCTATTCCAATAACTCTCTAAAATGCCATGGTTAAAAAAATAAAACACTTTGCCAATGTCAGTGTTATTTCAAAAGAATTCTGATCTTTTGTAAGATAACTCTTGCATAAAAACAGATGCCATATTCTAGGACTGGGATGTTGAGAGTTGCTATTCTGAGTGTGAGGGGACTCACACTTCAGGACTCAAGATTCATTATGCTTACTTAATACAACTTATATAGGCAAACTATATAAGTCAATGTTTTACACATAAATGATTCTTCTCTCTATACTTTACAGTATGTCTCCATGAATAAATTTGCTTTAGATATTCTCTATCTCCTCCGGCATCTTAGAAGTTCCCTGTTCATTCCCACCTTTGAGTGACACTCTACAGTAACAACCCCACAAAAAAGTGTACCAGCACAAATGAGGAAAAAATGAACAGTGACGTGGGCCAAAACAGGGTTAGGACTTGGGTGCCAGCTTTGTTGTGGAAAAAACATATGTCATTGCAACCCCAGGCTCCCAATTTTTCCACATTTTAGAGTACCTACTAACATATTTTCCACGCCAGTACCATTGAAGATCCCCCCACCAATTTTGCCCTGATGGGAAGTGCACTGTGTGCGTCAGTCTTGCATCTTTTCCTTTTTCATGTCTGACATGGAAGAATTAATTGTCCTACTGATGTTCTTCCTTATCCACATCACAGTAGGGTCATTGTTTATAAACCTTTTCCTTCTGTGGAAAAGGAAATATGTGCATACAGAAAGCAAGATGTTATAAATACAACATTATTGTTCTATGAAATAGGAGGGGAAACAACATACTGCAACCTACTTTCCATAAATCTGTCAGTTTTCTGGAATGAATTCAGGGACGTGCTGAAGCCAATAGCAAAATTCCCATGATATTTTGGAATGCATAGTAACAGAAAATGAACATACCTCTGTAAAATTGTTTCATTTCATTTGACAATTATCTCATTTCAAATGATGAACCTATGCATTATGAAAGTAGATATCTCTATTGGGTTTGCATGGCAAGGTTTTGGTAGCAGGGGTGCTACAGGAGTGGCGTCTGTGAGAACCTGCTAGAAGCTTCCCCAATGTCCGACAGAGCCAATGCCAGCCAGCTCGAAGGTGGACCCACCGCTAGCCAAGGCCGAGCCCATCAGTGATGGTGGCAATGCCTCTGCGATAACAGATTTAAGAAGGGGAAAAAGTTGCTGCGCAATGGCAACTGCAGCCAGCAGTAAGAATATGTGAGAGAAACAACCCTGCAGACCCCAAGGTCAGTGAAGAAGGAAGGGGAGGAGATGCTCCAGGCCCCGGAGCAGAGATTCCCCTGCAGCCCGTGGGGAAGACCACAGTGAGGCAGGCTGTCCCCCTGCAGCCCATGGAGGTCCACAGTGGAGCAGATATCCACCTGCAGCCCGTGGAGGACCACACGCCGGAACAGGGGGATGCCCAAAAGAGGCTGTGACCCCATGGGAAGCCCACGCTGGAGCAGGCTCCTGGCAAGACCTGTGGCCCCATGGAGAGAGAAGCCCACGCTGGAGCAGGTTTGCTGGCAGGATTTGTGACCCCACGGGGGACCCACGCTGGAGCAGTGTGCTCCTGAAGGACTGCAGCGCACGGAGGGGACCCATGCTGGAGCAGTTCATGAAGAACTGCAGCTCGTGGGAAGGACCTGCATTGGAGAAGTTTGTGGAGGACTGTCTCCCGTGGGTGGGACCCCATGCTGGAGCAGGAGAAGAGTGAGATGAGCCCTGCCCCTGAGGAGGAAGGAGCGGCAGAGACAACGTGTGATGAACTGACCTCAGCTCCCATTCCCCATGCCCCTGCACTGCTTGGGGGAAGGAGGTAGAGAAAATCAGGAGTAAAGTTAAGCCTGGGAAGAAGGGGGTGGGGAGGGGAAGTATTTTTAAGATTTGGTTTTATTTCTCATTACCCTACTCTGGTTTGATTGGTAATAAATTAAACTAATTTCCCCAAGTCAAGTCTGTTTTGCCCATGACAGTAATTGGTGAAAGATCTCTCCCTGTCCTTATCTTGACCTATGAGCATTTTGTTATGTTTTCTCTCCCCCATCCAGTTGAGGAGGGGGAGTGATAGACCGGCTTTGGTGGGCACCTGGCATTTAGCCAGGGTCAACTTACCACGGTATCTTTTCAGTACACAATAGTGAAAGAGTTTGAAATTGAAGCCTGTGTAGCAAAATGGAAGGCATCGTTGACTCCCAGTGTCTCCCCGCGAATACTCATCATCTTTCAGCAGTGTCTAGGTATTAGCAATTTATTTGATATGAGTACAATAAAAGCTTGTTCTTTAAAGCTTTATCCTGTGCTATTTGAAGTCAATAGGAGTTTCGTCATTGGCATTAAAGGAAGTGGGGTCAAAATCCTAATTAACAGTGTCAGCTCCACCTATCAATCAAAGGTGGACTATTCATAATGAAACATAATTACCAGAACAGGTTAAAATGCAAAGTGAGTATTAAAAGAGAATATGTGCAGATGAAGTGTAAGACCTACACCTTTGAGATGCTGAATACTTTTTGACACTGGTTGATGAGAAGCTCAACATGACCCGGCAATGTGTGTTTGCAGCCAAGAAAGCCAACCGTATCCTGGGCTGCATCCAAAGAAGCGTGACCAGCAGGTTGAGGGAGGTGATTCTCCCCCTCTGCTCTGCTCTGGTGAGACCCCACCTGGAGTACTGTGTTCAGCTCTGAGGCCCCCAACATAAGAAGGACATGGACCTGTTGAAGCGAGTCCAGAGGAGGGCCAGGAAGATGATCAGAGGGCTGGAGCACCTCTCCTGTGAAGACAGGCTGAGAGATTGGAGGTTGTTCAGCCTGGTGAAGAGAAGGCTCTGGGGAGACCTTACAGCAGCCTGCCAATACCTAAAGGGGGCCTGCAGGAGAGATGGGGAGGGACTCTTTACAAGGGCATGTAGTGCTAGGACAAGGGGTAGTGGCTTTAAACTGAAAGAGGGTAGATTTAGGTTAGATGTAAGGAAGAAGTTCTTTACTGTGGGGGTGGTGAGGCACTGGAACAGGTTGCCCAGAGAGGTTGTGGATGCCCCCTCCCTAGAAGTGTTCAAGGCCAGGTTGGACAGGGCTTTGAGCAACCTGGTCTAATGAAAGGTATCCCTGCGTGTGGCAGGGGCATTGGAACTAGATGGTCTTTATTGTCCCTTCCAACCCCAACCATTCTATGATTCTATGATGCCTTTTGGTTATTTAGTTATTATTTTATGTCTTGTTGAGGCTTCCTAGGCTTCTGTACAGATGTTTGTAAGCTCATGCCCCTGGGTAGCCCTGAAATCAGCTCCCAGACTCCCAGGCACTGCACAGACCTCCCTTGAGGCTTTGTTCTCTTCTGACCCTGTGATAATATCATTATAGGGGTCCTTCTTTGGGTTGTCTATGTGACTCTGTACTGAAAGTTCTCAGCTAACAAGTAAAAGGGACTTCTCCCTCTCAGCATATTCAGCCCTGCATACTCAAACCTGGGGAGGCTATCTGTGCAGATTCCTTCTTGCAGGTATAAGGAATTTTCTGTATTAAAAAGACTGAATAAAAAGTGAATAGAACAGTGGAAAGAATTTGCAGCAGGGTAGTGCATACTGTGTGAGAATGTACGTAAAGGTAAGCATAAGTAATTTAGAATGGAAATACCCTCTTTTGGATTGCATTTTGGTTGTCTCTCTAGAGTTAAAGTACATGCATACTCGCTGCCTAGCTGCAATAACATGAGTTTCTCTATTTCATACAGCCCAGCTTTCTTTTATTTTACATATGATCAATATTTAAATTGTTTTGATTTGTAGTATGTTCACATCTTATCCTCAAGACATTCTGTATCTCAAAAGGAGAAACAAAACTCATGGTATATAATGATCTCCCTATAAAAATCTAAGTGTAATTCCTCAAAACTTTATGTATAATTAAATAAGCAAAGAAATCCCAACATGGGCTTTAGGATTATTTAGGAACATGAAATTGGTAAGAGCATTAATCAAAACCCGTAGGAGATAATCCTAAGAAATGTACAAAAAACCTCTTTGGACCTTGCAGTACAAAATCTTTTATAGGAATTTGCTTGGAACATTATCAACTCTAAATGATTGAGTATAACAATAGATCAGCATAGGCAATGCAACAAGAGGTATGCATAACATTTCTTCAGAACAGGGGTTTTCAGCATATGTATGCTCAAGCAATGAAGTGAAAACCTGATATTTAAGATTGAAAATAGGCAAACCTGGTGGAAAAATATTTTATAGTTAACAAGAAAGGTGTGGCCTTATGTTTCATTCAAAAGAGATTAACCTCTATAGGCCAATAGCCATCAGCGTCATTTGTTTTCCTTGTCTCTACATACGTGAAAAGAATCCTTAAAAAAATCACAGGGAAAAACCTGAAAAAAATATTTTCTGTAAACAATTATGCTTCTGAATATCAGGCAAGAGAAAAGAGATGTCTGGTTCAGTATACATTACTCTTTATTACTAAAAATCTCTGGAAAACAAACTACATCATTGGTAGGGTGCTCAAAATAACCTGGTGGAATTAGGATGCTGTGTTTTACTGAAAACCAAAGTAAAAAACCCCAATACCCTAGGGCCGTAGAGGTTTCTTTGAAAGTGCCACATGTCTGCAGCATTCTTGTCCTTGGGAAATGAAGAGAGAAAACGGCCCAGCCAGCCTCTCAGAGCAGGCACAGTCTCCAACCAGCCATCCCTATGCGGAGGTGCAGGTGCACAGGCTTTGCACCTCTCTTATGCCCAGAGCTTTGGGGGAGTTTCATCAGCAGAACAGACTGAGCAGCAGGAAGAGAATTCACAGAAATTTTACACTCCTTTTTGTTACCAGGGAAGTGACTCTAACTGAATTGCAGTGTCTCCCCGTGGGTCTTGTATTGGTCACTGGGAACCACTCTTCCCAGAAAGATGTCTGCTCCTGAGACAAAGATAAGAAGTTCTGTAGCTTTTTACCATAGTCCACTGTAAATCTGGATGATTAGACCCGCAGCTTCCAAAAGCTTAAAATAGGTACATGTAAAAATGTTAACATATCCTGGTAATTTTGGATTTCCTTTGACTGCTTCAACAGTATGTTTTCCCAAAATTTAATTAATTGGTGATTAATTTTTACAAAAATTAGTCTTGTTCAACTTAAGCTTCAGAACTCTTTTTGGAACGAAAAAAGGCTTTGGCTTCACAGAACCGGAAGCTTACAATTACCTAGGAAATGTAGAAGAAAAATAAATTTTAAATTCCTAACTGGTTTATGAGAAGCCCATTAAATTGAGATACTGCCCATTGAAGACCTAAGATAACAACAATGGCATTTGCCAGAACAGTTAAGCAGCACTACTTTAATAATATATTAGACTAAAATTCTAATTATGATTTATTATGTTTCATAATAATGTGCTTGGAAAAGCAAATCCAGCCTCCTGAGTATTTAACATTTGAAGGAGATGCTGAACATTTGTAAGGTAATTTTTAAAAATAATAACATTTCTGATGCAAAAAAACTGAAACACATTGAAGATCTCTTAATAAAGTTAACACATCAACAAAGAAAACCAAATGAAACTCTTTGCAAAAGCAAATCAGATGTAAAATCAATGCGAAAACCTAATTAATCACTATTAAATTAATATAATTTGAAGTAAGATTCAATGCACAATACTAATTTATCAAAACTGGTAGTTATGCTAGTAGAGGGTAAAAAAATACTTGAAATTTAATCAAATTCCAAAGAATAACTAGTTATCTCCTTATCTGATTGCTTTTAAAATGCTACTAGACCTCCTGGTGAAAGTTCTCCAAAAAGTGTGTTGGTTTCTAGGACTTCCTTTATGATCATTACTAACTTCTGTATATTCATCACTTGACACAAGCCCTAGAGATGAGCGAAAAGCATCTGAAAGTAGCCTTTGCACAATATTTCTTCTCAGAAAATAACATGAAGATCCTCCAGAGATTAAGCCAAGGTTTTGAGGATTGTGGTTCTGGATTTCAACACCTAAATCATACCTGTGTCACATTTTGGACACCAATCCCTTTTGTAGATCATGATATAAATGAAGCAGAAGAAGTCAGCAAACTGAACCTAGGTGTCTTAAAGGCTTTAATTAGTACAATCATCATGGGTCCACTCTTCCCCTCATACAAATGTGCTAAATATATATTTAAACATAGACCACTCTAAAAATTATTCTCTCTATACAGAATCATTGAGGGTAGTATAAAATATTCCAGTTCCTTGCCTTAGAAAATAGAGCCTTTCTTAACAATGGAGACAGAGCCAATGTTGCCTAAGGCAATGACAAAATGAGTTAACAACAATCCTACCAAGCGACTATCTTCATTAAAGCATATTATTTAATATAAAGCTTGTGTAAATTAATCCAGATCGTATATAGGAAAAGAAGGATGGCTAATTTCTTTTTTTAAAG
Organism: Haliaeetus leucocephalus; assembly: GCF_000737465.1. Taxonomy (NCBI): domain Eukaryota; kingdom Metazoa; phylum Chordata; class Aves; order Accipitriformes; family Accipitridae; genus Haliaeetus; species Haliaeetus leucocephalus. The sequence goes on from NW_010972437.1 coordinate 2,034,847, forward strand.
GAAAAAAATTGACATTTTAATTCTGAACTCTTATTTTTCTAAGAGTCCTTGACTTATAATGATAGGTTGCATTTTGAATAAATCAATTGCAATGTTCTCCACTTGGAATATATAATCTACCTCAAATCTCAGATTTCATTGCATACCACTAGCATATTCATGTCTTCTCTACAGTTGCAATTAGTTAAAGAAAATGGAAAAATCAAAAATAACTCTGTTTTCAGGATTAAGTCTGGAGGTGTAAAATAAAAACTATTCAAAGCAGTATATCTACTTCATTTCACAGAGTTGAGGACTGATGGCAATATTATTTAATGAGAAAATATCTTGGAATTTTGCCTAGCTTTTGCCTGCCCATACTTCATTTTTGTTCTGTTTCGTAGTTGTCTTGCATGCATTCAACCTAAAATTCTACTCCTTGAATGGGCAAGGCCAATAAACGTCTCCCAATCTACTTGACATGATGAGTTAAGAGATGAGACTGACCTGAGGATTAAGAGATGAGGAATGAAGGCAGGAGTTAGCTTTTGCTGGGTCACAACTTTGTATTACTTGAAATAGCAGACATTTTTTGATCACCCTTTTTTTTCTCCATGCCTCCCAGGTGCTTGGGAAAGCCACATTCAAGGTGGTACAGTAGCACACTGGTTTTAGAGGAGAAAACATTTGTGTTTGTAAGTCATCTTCCTTTTGGCATCGTATGCCTTACAGCAAAACAAGGAAGAAGCATTTATCTCACTCTCCCCAGTGAAAGTCTTGTATCTGCTTTTCTCACTGAGAAGTAGGGTTTTTTTTGCAAGTGGAGGTTTGAAGTCAATTTAACAAATTACTTGGGGGGGGGGGGGGGAGGGCCAAGGAAAGGGGTTGGCTTTTGGGGTCTGTTTTGTTCTGACGACTTTTGCCTTTCTGCTGGTTGACCTCACATAAAAACTCTGCTTTCATTATGTTTTTGCAATGGCTATTCCTCCTCTTCCCACCTTGAGAAGATGTAGATTTACATGAACTGAAAACAAGACAATACAATTGAATGATCTTACTATTTTTTCAGTGCTTTTCTCATGTTCTCAATTTTTCTTACTTTTGTGTCTCTTGCTTTTGTGTTCAGTCTCTCTTTGTTTCTTACTTGCTGTATTTTTTTTCTAGTGATCTGTATTTCATAGAAGCAATAGCAATGGAGTAATTGCAAAATCTTTATGTAGGCATTAGCATGACAGCTGAACGTCTTGAGTGATCTCTTTGCTCTGCACTATCTCTGTATAGCCAGACTCACTATCAGGTTTTACAAATTGCTTCTTATTTACTAAATCACACAGATGAAACAAAACCTTTTCACCTTTTTCCTACATGCTTGCAACATGCAGTCAGTGTGGAATTTTACCAATAGCAAGCTTTTTGCAGTTCTGTTTCTCTCTTGTGCTTTCTGTACTAGGCTCTCAAAATACCTTGTAAAAAGCAAGAACTGGATTTTGACATGCTCATATGTTGATGCCCAGAGCATAGCTGAAGGAGTGCAGAAAGGCCAGGAGAATAACCTGTGCACACCCTCCATAAAGGCTGGCCATAGCAGACAATCCTGTAGCTGTTGACATGGAGCAGTTTCTCCCTCCCAAAACAAGTCAAGCAGAAGCTTAGCCTGGTCCAGCAGATCCCTGTGCTCGCAGGAGCCCTCCCGACAGGCACAATTCCCACCTGCAGCCTCGCATCAGGGTGAGACAGAAGGCACTAAACACCCATCTAATGTTACATTCAGCATGGGATGAAAGTACAAAGAAGACCAAACAGGAGTGCATTAATATTAGTGTGAAACCTTTACTGCAAAGGCAGGAATGTTGACCCTATCATAAGTTAGTAAAAGGATTTGAAAACATTTCTAAAATACCCACGCAGACCTCTGTAAATTGTGCTCTAAGGGGCTAATGATATGCTCTATGGAGGTCCTTCTTCTGATTCATTTTCTCTTGTGATACAGGAAAAATGACAACCACTCTTCCACAGAGAAAAATTTGGTTCACCTGTCCAAGCGCAACATCTGCAATGCTTACATTGAAAGAGTTATCCAAAGTGGAGAGAAACAGACCTTCTAGGTCCCGATACGTATCACCCTAGTGGAGCTGTATAAATCAGGCCATGTGAATTACTCTGTAGAAATGCCATTAGGTGTAAAAAGAGGCCAGGATGACTAACTGCACTGTGGACACCAAATGTTAGAAGAGATGTTTCTTAGAAGGATCTCTGACTGCCTCCCCTGCTGCCTTGAGCAGCAGTCCAGAGCAGGAGAAATAATTCTCTTGTTAAGATTAGGTCCATCTCCCCTTTCAGTTCCTTCAATTTTAGTATTTTATATTCAAATCAAATAGCAGTGTCTTATTTTTAAAGGGAGAATTGTATAAATGAAATTGGTGCTCTAAACTCATGTCAATAGATGAGTTTTGTCCCATCCTTAGCTTCACCAAACAAATATATTTGAACACAGCTCCCTGTCTGTGAACTCCCAACAGCACTGGAACATGGCAAGGCATGTCTTGTCTGAGCGCCTGGCTTTGGATTTAAACTGCACTAATTGCTTTCACCTCCTCCCAAACATAGAGTACTGTGTTCACTGAAAAATGCCACTTCCAGCAAGTGGTTGGCATAATGTTTCATAAAATCTACTTTAAAAATGTACTTCTGACCAGAAACAGAACACCAAAATACTTCAAGCATCTTTCCCTGCCCCCCTATGACTCATTCTTGCACTTAGAGATTGGAAGCTATTTTAGATAAATAGTATAAAGAGAAAAGAACTACCAGATCAGGATAATTTCACATATGGATGTTTGTACATAAATACATCCCTAGTCTAACTATGTGATGTGAGCAGATCCATGAGCTTCAAAGTGAACTGCACCTGTAACTATATTTACAAGAATATAATATTAATTGAAAATGCACATATGCTATGGGGTATTTTGTGTGAAAGAATCCTTTCCACTTCTCCTATTTTGTTAACAGTTATTAATTCTGTGCAAAATGATTAAGAGGTTTGGACTAAAATGCATTAAAGAAATCTCTTTCGTGGCAAGCTAAAGTATGCATAGTGAATGTACTTCAGTTTTTTCTCCAGTAATTGCAGATCACAGTTTTTAAAGACATCTATTTCGCTTGATCAGGTAATCACATAAATCAGGCCATGTTTGCAGTTCATTGTGAGACTAATTATGAAAATATATGAACCATGATGTATTTTTTTTCTCTTTTTGAACCTTAATATAAGACCTTGCCACTGACTTTATTTGTAGAAGAAAAAAGCCATTAGCTTATATTATGAGCTATTGCTGTTTATTACTTGTATTACAGTGGCACCAGGCTGCCTCACATTAGATGACATTTCCATTATATAGCACATTATAAACTTTAGGTAGATTACAGTCCAAAGTGGAAAGACACATCAGGGAATTACTCAGCATTCCTCTTTTCCAGTGGAAAGAAAAACAAAAAACCTGATTGATAATATACACTCCTGAACTGAAGTGATATAACTAATTGTAGACATAGAAAGAGTCCCCTTCCTGGTCAGAAAGTATAAAGGCGCTAGTTTAATATTAAGCACATGTTACTCCTTTTGAATAAACAGGGACATATTTTTAAGATTACGCATGTTCTCAAGGGCTTTCTTAACTGGGAACCAAAATGACTTGTACACAGTCATACACAGAGTTTATGACATACAGGATACAGGATTTCTTAAATCAGAGTGAAGGATAGCAGCTCTGAGATTTCTCTATCTTCCATGAAAACAATTCAAAAATAATATTTCTAGATATTAGATACTCATGTTAGTTTCCATAATAACTAAGTACATAGTTACATATAAAATGGTATCTAACAAAATCCCTTCCATTTTATTTGCTACCACCAGATAGAAATTGTATTTTCCAGAATCCAATAATCCAAAAATATATAGCTGAGCGTTTCTGAGAGGGCGCCGAGAGCTGAGAATCTTACAGCTTGACTGGGACATGAAAGATGTCAGCTAAGGCAGATGGCAACAGATGAAAAGATAGTGTTTGCTGTTAGTTTGATAATAAGAGGGTGAGTGCTCCAAAGTTCACTCACAATTCTCCGGTATCTTGCAATAACTAAAAAGTCTTTTCACAGCAACACAATAACACATTTTATATAAAAGTTACAATATGGTAACCTTTCACAATTTCACTGCCTCCATTTTATTGCATAGGACCATGATAGGGTCCCTTTGAAATGCTGAGAGATAAGAGACCAAAAAAAGACAGAAAGTGTGGGAGGGAAAAAAAGGTAAAAGGTTTCTGCTCAGGGATCTAAATTAATACATTATTGATCAAAACTTGAATCAGCAAAGTTCAATGATTTGGTCACAACTGGCCTTTATTCTTTCCACCAATTCATATACAGTCAATATCCTATTATATTGCTACTTTGAAAAGACGTCTAGAGGAATAATGTGCTTGAATAATGCATTCCAGTTAACATATCTGACTGTAACTAAGGGATTCATTTTTTTCCAGTTATCAAAGAGAGAAATAGGACCAATAAAACACACAAATGGCACAGGTACTACAGCAACAGTTTGGACACTAATATGTAGCTGACGTTGGTGAAATCTGTACCAATCTCTAGCTTGAAGCATGAAAGAATGATTTTTCTTTTTTTTTTTTTTTTAATTATATATTGCTGGAGTCAATGCTTCTATTTCTTATTGATTCCCAAGGAAATAGTATCTTCTGAGTACCTTAAGCCAGCATTAACATGCTATGTAACTTCATTCACCATATCATGTTGAAATTAGCATTAGGTGACTATAGCTCAATGTAATTAGCTCCATATATTAGATGCACAGAAATGCACCCTGTAGTTGATTATACTAATTTTCAGCCAGCAGTGGCTGACAGGCTTACATTTACACAGCACTCAGTGCACCAATCTTGGCTGAGTTCTCTGTGTCTGTGGTATTCCCCTCTGGGGCAGGCAGTGCCGGGGAGGCACAAGCGTGTTGCAGGTGAGATGCACCCTGTGGCCCTGCTCGGTTTAATGGGAGCCTTCCACATTCCTCACTGGAGCTCCAATGCCATACAGAATCTATAGGATCACTGCTAGTGGAGGTGCTAGCATACCACATGCTTCTGGGATTCAGAGTTTGCCCAATAAGGTGCAAAATAGCCAAAAAAGAATGTATTAGTGATAATACAATTGAAAAAATGTGTCAGAAAAAGAGACTTTTCAGTTAGAAACCAATTATTGTTAAGACTTAAGAATATGTAATATATATAACATAGAAATAATCTGTATATTATATAGATGGCGGTTAATAGCATGACAGTGACTGTTAGATGTGGGTTTTGTCTGTTCAGTTACAAGGAAAGGATACTTAATCTTTTGATCCCTTGGACAATGCCTATTTGAAGACAGCTGGACTGGGAACAAAGTACTAGGCAAACTATTTCATTTTGTGTTTTCTAGTCTATGTGCAATTAAATAAAAAAGCTACTCGTGCTGTTGATTAGCTATGAAGCTGTGCAACACCTGCTAACTTGCAGTAGGTCTGGCTGTATAGAGAAATTGAAGTGTTCAGAGAAATGTGTTTTCCTTTCCTTTCCTTTTCCCTTTCCCTTTCCCTTTTTTTATTTTTCCTTTTTTACTTTTCCTTCCTTTTTCTTTCCCTTTTTCCTTTCTTTTTCTCTTTTTTATTTTCCCTTTTTCCTTTTCTTTTTCTTTTTCTCTTTTTTCTTTTCTTTTTCTTTCTCTCTCTTTTTTTTTTTTTAAATAGCTAGAAAAGCAGGAGAAGCTGCAAGGCAATCAGGCCAATAGAAAATAATAACGCAGCATTCCCATGCCTAGCAGTTTTGCTTGCTAGTCAGACTTAATGTCAAAAAGCCCTGTTAATGCAATGGGATGGGTATGAGTGAGCCAAGCAGCCCAGCTTTGGACTACTCCCTACCTCCTTCCCCTCCCTCTGCATTTCTCATAAAGAGAAGGGAAAGAAGGAGTGCCTGCCTGGAAGTGCTGCTGGGGCAGGGAAGCGATGGAGATGGGATTATTATGGAAGGAAAGCAGCAGCATCCTGACCTTGATTTCAGCAAAGGGGAAATACGTGTTCTGATGGCCCATAAGCTTGACTCGTAAATGCTGAGATGGTTGGCTGTGTTATACTAATTGCCATTTAAATTACTTCTTGCCATCCGCTACATGGATGACAACTTTCTGCTGCTAGTGCCAGGCTCTTAAAGGCTGACTTCTTGGCTTCCTTCCCCCACCCTTATGCTGTTAGTGGTAAAATATGAGCACTGATGAATATGAAACTGGAACTTCTGCATGTTGTAGCAATAAGCCCATTAGAAATTCAGTTTACAGCCTGACCTCTGTTCTCTGAGGAGATTCTAAAGAACTTATTACCAGTTTGGTTTTGCTGCTTGCTAGTGCTTGTGAGCATGTATGTACAAGAAATTACATTAAAACTATATATTAATCTAGTAATATATTAATCTTCCATCCTTAGAAAGTTCTGCTAGAGAACCACTGGGGTATAAGGAAAAATGAATTATAAAAACCGGTAGCGAACAAAAAGAAGGGACTGCTAAAAATGGAGCTTTTAATTGACCATTCCAGCCTTCTTCAGCACTTCAGTTTAGTTCAAGGGAAAGGCAATGAAAAATACCTATTTCCTAAAATGAGAGATATGTTACCCTTTTGCTTTATACTTATAAATAATTCCTGTATGTGTTTCCTTACCTGCTTCCAGTGGTAAATCTGTAAGTGTGAATCCTTTGTTTAAGTACTGTTTTTTTTTAATTAAGGATGACAGTTCAGATTACAATATGTTCATTTGTCCAAACATTAGAGCAGTAGCTATAGAATGCAAGACTAAGCAGAGGTTAAGCCGTTTACTGTCACGCAGCGTATTTTAAAGCAGAAATGAGAGATGCCATGTGTAGTTGTTATGAAAGTTTCCTTTTAGATCTCATTCTAATTTGACCCATCTTTTCTCAAGCAGTTGAACTGTCTTTTATGCAATTTCATTGTTTGTTTATTTGTACTGGACCATCCCAAGACTTTAGCCATTGGCATGATCCCCGTGAAAAAGAGAATGTTGGATTATATGGGGGTTTTATTTGCCGCTGTTTGTTTGTTGTCACTCATGACTCAAGTGCTGCTAGGAAAAAGGATTGCAAAAGCATCATTTTTGGTGGCTGTATCATTCCACATATGCACAAGGATACCACCGGTTTCACCCATACCCCAAAGGACCAAGATAGAAATTTAGTTTTGCATTCAGCCTGAAGTTTGAAAGAAAGTATTTCTTTCAGATCATATGTCCACTGTGAATTTCATGGTCCAAGGCAGAATTTTATCAGACTGCTTGCTTCATAGGCCAAAGAAAATAACCAGCAAAACTTAGAGTATGTTTTGTAGGGTATATTATAAGATAAGGAAGTAGGGCATAGATTCCCATCTTCAGTAGCCAAACCCTGTGGAAATGTGAAAACTCCTTAAACACTGTGTAAGAACTACTCTTAACTCTTCTGGCACAAGAGTTTTATGAACTGAAATTATTGAAAACAATGAAGATCCTTTAAATAAAGGCTGTGAGGCTTCAGAAGGCCAGTGTGAAAGAGCACAACAGGTTTTCAGTGTTTCCTATTATTGATAAGTTCAAATACCAGGTCATCACACGTTTGGACATATTGTGAGTTGGAAGGGGCTGGAAGAAGGATGACAGGAGAGACACAGCAGAGCCATGTTTCTAAGGTTACTGTGGCAAGAATGATGGTAGCTGTTCCATGTTTTATGTAGATAAAGCCTTATTAGGTCCCACAGTCTAAATAATATGTGGGGTGGGATTTGGATAGGCTATCACTCTCATCGCTTCACAAGATGCCTCGTCCCAGCTCTGACAACCAGCAACAGTCATATTGCAGGTGGTGGAGCAGCATTTGGCTGCCACCGGCAACGGTGTCCCTGCATATTAATCTACATTAGGCCATGTGCATACATAGAGGTAGTGACCACTCCTCCCCTACTTTGATAACTGGCATCCTTACCCTTCTCAGACACACACCTCCAAAAATCCTTGCTGTCTGCAGACCTTGCTGCTCCCCTGTGTGTGCCCAGCTGTACTCCCTGCTCCACCAGCTTCTCTATATCTCATCTACCCTCTTCTCCTGCTTTGCCTCTTCTCCAGTCCTGAGCGGGAAATCAATATTCTAGCACGTGTGGGCTCTGAACAGGTCACTTGGCAACACTGATGCGGAAACCTCTTCTGGGGAGAAAATATTTGTACCTCTGTGACAAAAGCTCTCCTAAGAATGTCTGCCAAGTGTCTGGGCAGAAAACATTTCAGTGGCTCTTACAGAACCTGTAGGACCAGCCTAAAAATGTCAGAGGGAAAAGGAAAAGCAATACGCACCATTAAAAGCAGCCTGTGAATTTGATACCCGGTTTCTATGGGAAATGAATCCTTTTTTCTTTTTTGGGATGGACTGATTTACATGTGAACTTTATCTTTTAAGATGGTTGTATGTTGAGGATTTCTTGGCTGGGCAAAGGAATGTGAGCAATCCAGCCGTTAGGTGGGAACGAAGCATAAGTTTACAAAACGCTGGAGCAGACAAGGACGCTGTGTCCTTGTACGCTGGGAAAAAGGAAGATAAGAAGAGCCTGACAAACAACACCTGGATGCTGAAGAATGAGATAAGTGACTGCTGGACACCTCATCAAGAAGCTTGCTCAGCCAATAGAGAATAAGATAGTGTCGCGTGAAACGGGGTATTGTACCAATTAGAGTATTGTATAGGGCGCGTGCACAAGTGCATAAGGTATATAACTGTATCAAACGTTGTAGTGAATGAACTTCACTTGATCACATTGGTCTGTGTGTGATGTCCCTCCGCAACAGCTGTATATTTAAATAATTTATTTCAAGTCATTGATTTCCAAAGCAATGCTTCTGTTGGTGTCTAATGTTATTGATAAAGTAAATATTTATTGGTGTCTTTAAAGGTGATAACTTAGTACTCAGAACTAAAAAGAGAACACTCATTATCTTTGCAGCTTATAAAGGTGAAATATAAAATTAGTGATATGCAGAGATGTCCTTCAAACATATATTGATACCTTCATTGAAAAACAACTAAGAGGTATTGCATAAAACAATAACCACAAATTTAAACATACCCCATTAAAATCTCACCATAACTATTTACACTCTTGCTATGAACATCTTCCCTTCCTAGCACAAAATTTAGACCTCTGGAATCACTTGGATCTTGATCTCAGAAAACCATTCAGAAATACAAGGACAAATATGATGGAGTTGTTCTGGTTCTCATTGAGAGCTGAAAAAACCCTTCTCTGTCCTTATTACAGATAACCATTATTATTTCACCTGTTAATGTCAGTGGCAGAAACACAGTATTATATTCTGTTGCCTTTCAAGGTGTTTGGAATAGTAAATGAGTTACTTTTCCCCAGAGATTTGAAAAGAAATGTCCTCTGGAAGTCTGACAAGTTAAAAGAGCTCCAGACAATACCAAATTAAAACCCAGCATATGCAGTTTTTCTTTGCTGATTTGAAACAAATCCTATACTTCAAAGCATTTCATTTTTCAAGGTCAAATTGAGGATCTAGTTGCATTTTCCCGTACATTTCAATGACTAAACAAGCAGCTCAACCTACTTGTTGCCTTTGAAAATCCCAGTGAAGGACTTTCCCAAGCAGACTTCCAAAGCAGTCCAACAACAGAACAAAGCAAGTTTCAGTGGCTTCAGGAGCCAGCAGGGCCACGTTCACAAGTGAAGAGAAAAAGTTGTGCATGTGTCTCTTTGGCACAGCCATCTATTAACCCAATTTCTTCCTTCTTACCTTTTCTCTACTTAAAGGAAAGGAAGTGTTCAAAGGCTAACTTGCTATAGGGAAGTGTTTCTGGTTACCTAGCTACTAGAAAGATATACTCATCTGTAAGAGTAAGAAATACATATGGACAGAGCCATTCTCCTTCAGATGTTTCCAGCCTTAGCATCTGTCAGCAGCTGAAAGCTTGTTTTAAGAGAAATATAGTTAAAACATGTATTCTCTAATGTTTTTGTAGATCTTGCTTTAATTTAAGTTGCCTTTCAAAAAAAAGATGTGTTACTTTGATTTTATGTTAAGACCCTACAATGTGTTTCAGCTTTCACTGTTTACTGTAAGAAAGTGCTGTAGTACATTGGTATTATCAGTCCTTGTAGGATGCATTCTTTCCCTCCACAGCATGACTTGCCTTTTCTTTGCTAGAATGTGTTTCTTTAATCCATTACTGAGGACATGATGTTGCTGTGTTTTTGCTGGCTTATTTTGAGTTTGGTAAAGATGAAAAGTGGACTTTGGGACTTGAAATGTTAAAAGCATTTGTGAGACTGGGCTGCTTACTGTGCTGGACACATACAAGCTGCTGACTGATTTTTTGCAAGTGTCTATAATCACTGTCAGCATTGAATTTCTATTCTCTGTTCAGTGGTTGAATAATTTCAGGATATTGCTTGGTGAGGAAACAATGGTGTTAGGACAATCCTCATGTTGCATAGCAAAGTCAGTGTCCCAGCAACTGAGAGTCCACACAAAGAAAAAGTGTGAAGACAAAGTACTTTCTTGCCTTTCTGGGAGACTCTGGTCTGGACTCCATCCTTCACTTGATCTATACACTTATTTTTATTACCATCATTTTCTTTCTTTTACAGTACTATTAATTTTCCACGGACAGCAGTGTTCATTTTATACCTATGTGTATATTATGCCTGCTTTAAAAAATGGCAAAAATAAAAATTTTAAATGTTTTATGAATGCCTGAAGGCCCCCTATTAATATCCACAGTGCGGTATAGAGCAGGGCTGCCAAATAAACTTACACCATTAGCATCTATTGAGTTGTCTTGGCAACAGAAGAAGGAATCTCACCTCACAGCAAGACCGAGCTGAATGCCCTAACTGTTTGTGACTGATTACAGTTAGTTATCTGCTACAATGTATGAAAGGTATGATGATTTCAGGATGGGATTGTCATTCTGGCTATGTAGGATTTGCAGTCTTCAAGCTTTTTGAAATGCTACGCATAAACTAATTTGCTTTGCTGGACTCTGGCCATGCTCAGCTCTTATTTTTTTCAAGTTTCACCACTGGTGACCCCTTAGAGTTTTACTAGAATAAAACCTCTCAGAGGCCTCTCAGAGCCATTTACATATTTTTCCCTTTCTATATTTCTTTTTCCTTTTTATAGCGTGCAAATGCACACTGCAAACAAAACATTTGGTGCAACTAAATGTGAAGGGATCAAATGCACAGGTTGTCCTTGCTTGTCCTTCCCTGTTATGATTATTAAAGCTGCTCTGAGTCAGACCATTTAACAGAATATTTAAAAAAAATGTTGGGTGAGGTAGCATGTGAAAACTTACAGGAGATATCTGTCTGTAAGCAGTTTCTTGCAGCAGCACCTCTTTCAAACCATAATGTTTCACTATCTAAGAGTACTTCTCATCATGTTGTATTGCCCCTTCTTGCAGTTCTTGTTCCATAATTATTTTTTCTCTTCTTTTCTATGGTCCCAGGTGCCCAGAGGTTTACTGAATAAAGAAGCTGATAAGTAAACATAAGTAAGTTATAGAGCTTCTTGGAACAACAGGCCTTCCTTCCTTTGTTCCTTTTTTTTTTTTTAAGAAAAAAAATTCTTATTTTTTCCTGCTTTTTATCCACTTTTGACAGAGATAAGACTTATGGAGAGAAGCACTGATAGCATTCAGATAGCAATAGCAAGGAAAAAGTACATCTTTCAGAAACACAGGCAATTATCATAACATCAGTCCCTCTCCTGGCATCATCTAAAAGATTGTAGTCCAGAAGTCAAAATTTAACTCGCTCTGAATGTTAACATGAAGGAACAACATACTAGAAGCTCCCCGGTACTGAAGGGTCAGTACTCTGAGGTAGAGATCACTGAAATTGTCAAATATGATTTATGTCTTTCTTTAAAAAGAGAGGATGTATAGTGAGAATTTTCACAGGTTCTCCAGATTTTGTCCATAAAGAGTTACCAGGGTAAAGCTGCACCTCAGAAATAGAAGTCGGTGCTCAGTACTGATATTCCCTGACCATGACAAGTTTTCAGGATTCTTGGAAATACTTTTCTGAACAACTGACCCAACATAAATCCTATTGGAGCATTGTACTTTTGACTGATTCTGTAACCCTAAGAAGCCTTATTCATTTTAAGTCCTAAAGAATACTAACTTTCTTTCTGAACAACACCCTGAAGACATCACGTCTCAGTGACCATGCTAAATAAATGAGCCGTCTGAAAAAAATAATCTCTCTTGTGCATATTCCTACTTTCTGCATAAATGACATCCTGTGGAAGGAGAGGGTGTTTGAAGAACTGATTCATCAACATCTTTGATATCCATGACAACTTCAAATAAAAAAGCTCCAAAGGAGAACTTGATATTCAGTGCTTTACAACTTCTTTTTTAATTCGCTTAAAGAGGTCTCAGTGCAAACACTTTCCAACATTCGATCAAAGCTCAGGATAGTCTCTTAAAATGTGTTAGTGTTAGAAGAAAGGGCATTGCCACTCAGATACAGTCTTGCAATCAAAGAGATGAAAATATACAGTAGCTCACCCATTGTAGTTCGTGTGAAATAAAGAAACTGTTGATTTAGCTTACCCTCTGCAACTTGCTACCTTTAGGAAACACAGCATGTATAGAATAATAGATCTTTTCTTATCTCTAATGAGGACTAAGGTTTTTTTTGTCATAGTTAAAATAAAAAGTACCAGTCAGTATAGCCTATCCAATCCGGATCTTTCCTCCAGTCTCTTTCTATCCCTTTCCCTGAGTCTGAGGTCAGAAGTCACTTTTTAATTTGTGGTTGGGTTTTTTTCTCCCTATTTAGCTGGAACTCCCTTTTTCTTTATTCACTCCAAGACAATAAATCACCTTTTCTCTTAAATTCTCTCCATAAAAATCTTGCTTTTCTCCTTAACTTATAAATGGCTCTCTTGCTGTATGGTATTCTACGATACTTATCTAAAAGCAAGTTACATAATGAAGAGCATGGAAAAGACATCCTTACTTCTTAAAAACTTTTCTAAGCCTGTAGTTGGCTTGGTAATATGTCAGAAAAATGACTCTTGCATTTATGTTTCCAAAACAGTGTCAGGAAAAAAATCAGTCATCTCATGTCTGAATTGTTTAAAAAGGATGCTGTGTTCCTGACTCCTATACTATCCACCCATGTCATGAAGGATTGTCATTAGAACAATTCCCATGGAAAAAGACCGAATCTCTTGCGCTCATTGTTTGAGTTGCACATAACAAACACATAAATCACTGTTCCAGCAATGGCATTCACAGGAAACAAGCAAGCACAGCCAGTCCCATTTGCTGCAGAGATTTCTTTCCTAAGAGCTACGTCACCTCTTCCTTGAACACCTTGGAGTGCTCATTTGTAGTGTTTCAGGTATGGCTAACTTCCTCTGGGCAGGCCTCCTCTGTCATGCCCAGCAGGCTTTCATTAGGAGACAGGGCCATCCAGCTGCTGGGCTGGGACCAAAGCCTGTGAAATCTGCTACGAGATTCTGTTGGCATCAGGGGGCTTTGGAATTCACCTTGCATCTGTGCCAGGCCCTGGTTTCCTCACCAGAATGAGTAATCTGCATCGCACTTTACTCTTTTCATGTGTCCTGAGCCATAGCATGGTACTGGACAACAGTACAAGGGTGTATGGCAGTGGCAGATATTTGACTTGTATCTCACTTCGGTGGCAAAAGCCCTTGGTCATTCGTTTCCACCCACACGTTGTGCCTTTAAGAGTGGTGCTGTGAAGCAGATCAAGGGATACGTGTGATCGAAAAACAATTTTGAAAAAGAAGGATTTCTATGTAGCTAGATCAGTTCCCATGGCTATACAAATGCTTTTGCTAGCATGGTGCCAGAAAGCCTAAATGAGTATGAGGGGGAGTGAGGCAAGTATCAGCTCCTCAAGCCAGTTTAGGCAGTTCTGATGTAGTATGTCCTGCAACCTAGCATGGTAAGGATCTATAAATTCTTACACAGAAAAGAACCAGAAATCATTACAGTGCTTTCTTAATTCATGCCTAGGTCATATTTACTGCAAAAAAATTTTCACAGAGTTTTCTGGTTTAGTGCATCTAAAATGATACTTTCAGATACTGAAATTGTCAGCACCTTAATTCATTGGTTGTCATCAATCTCTAGCCTACATATCCATCAGTATCATTCAGATGTACTATGCTCTTTATTTATAGCTACCTTTCAGAGTTGTAAAATGGCAATAGTAGAGGATGTGATCCATGGAAAGTATCCAAAAGGATGTTTCCAGTCACACTGCTGTTTGGCACTTGGCGGGCAAGTGAAGTATAATGCCAGATCTGTGAAAGGCTACTAATGTTCATGGGCAGGATCCAGGAGTTTACCAAGGCTGAAGTCAGCTGATAATTAATTATTACCCATCCCCACAGTAAGCTGTAAAAGCTGATCTCTCTTACATGAGGGTGAATTAATTTCTTCAGGCAGCAGAGAACATTCCCTCAGCTGCACTGCAGCACACCTTAATTACATTTATTCTGGGTTATTTGTTGCCTACTAACAATAAATAGCAATAGCAAATTTGCAGTATGTTCACACAGTCCAAGGTCCAGGGAGGTCAAAACCCTAAAGCCATTATCAAACCCTGAAGCAACCCTGTAGATCCTATACATTATTCTAGAAATACTGAAGAAATTCTGAAGCTTCTTTCCTTCTTGTTTAACCAACAAAACCAAAAAAATTCTAAACAAAATCTTAGCAAATTTTCCACAGAAAATATTTGCATATTTTAATTTTGACCCAAGGTTATGAGCTTGGATTTCAACTAGGAAGACAATACACTTCTAGGCTCCCTGTGGTCTTGTTACACTTGCATCAAACCCAAAACAGACTAATTTACAGTGGAAAAGAGTGCTTCATTCACATGTAATATGTATTAAGGAGAATCCTTAAGTTCAGGATTCTTATAAAGTGTGCATATATTTGATCTAATTCAGTTTTCTATCATCTTCTGCCTTACAATTAATCTGTTTTATAACATCAAAGGGCAAAAAGGGCTGTGGTTATTGCCTGTTCATAGCCCAGTCAAAAATATCTACAACATCAACGAGCTACGCTTCACTGGCTTTCACTGTACAAGTCAAATATTCCATTGTAATGGACATATTTGGTCTGCAAGGACAGAACATTCTCAGAGTGTAAATGGTTTATTTTTCACCTCATTTGCACTGATTTTTAAGTGGTCACTGTCACTCAGGAACTAGACAGCCTAACTAAAGAATGTCAAAACAAGTGGAGATCATATGGTCATTGGTATCCAGGCAATGCCCTAAGACAGGGCTTTACACAATATGATCATTAGTAACAAATTCTAGGAGGGAAAAAGTCGGCTTAAAATAAACTAGAAAAATAGCAAAGCTTGTTAAGAAATTAACTTTCAGTTTATATTCTTGCATATCTTTTAATGCATATACTCAAGCCAAAGTGCTGTAAGATAAAAGTGTCACAGAAATACTGCTTTAGACAGTTCTGATGCTACTATTCTACGTCTGCTTAGCACATTTCTCATCCTACAAAAGTAATACATTGTAGATCAAGTTGCAGATTCTACATGCATTTGAAAGTGAATGGGACTGCCCTACATTTTAAAGTATAATATACAGCACAAACACATGATATTTTCCTCACCTGTTAATATATTCTGTGAACTGAACCATCTGCACAGACCACAAGTTTTCCCTATCTCTGGGAGCCAAAGCCGTGTTAGCAATCAATCAAGGTAACAACCTCCACTTCTCCTCTAAAATTATCTCTTCCCTCCTAGCTCCTCATGGTCATTCAGTCTGAAGCTGAAAAAAACTAAAAGTGA
The DNA here is from genome assembly GCF_000737465.1 of Haliaeetus leucocephalus. Classification (NCBI taxonomy): domain Eukaryota; kingdom Metazoa; phylum Chordata; class Aves; order Accipitriformes; family Accipitridae; genus Haliaeetus; species Haliaeetus leucocephalus. The sequence goes on from NW_010972437.1 coordinate 2,050,804, forward strand.
GCTCATCTACCTGTTCTAACCAGAAATCTATTCCAAGGTCTCTGTGGGTCCAAAAGTCCTTGGGGCAATGGGATGTCTGAACAAATCAACATGTAAAATATCTTTTGAAAAGCAAACCAGCTGTTTTGCTACAGCTTTTTGCTCAGCTCCTACCGTGGGTGTCTAAATGGGCATAGCAGAAATGCAGGAGGTAATTACCCACCTGGAGGAGGTGCTCCAGGGGACCAGAACAAGAGCAATTGTCAGGAGAGCACAGTGACACTGTTGAGCTCTTTCCCTAAGAAAATCTCTGTGGGTGCCCATCCTAAAAATCCAGGGCCTGGAGTATGTGTCAGCTGGGCCAGAAGGTTCAGATCATGTCTGACATGCCCTTGCTCATTATTGTCCCCATGGCGTAAAGTAGCACGGTATGTTTCTGATTTGCATTACTCGCTTCATGGAAGTGTGACTGTACAAGGAGCAGTGAAAATGAGAGATAAGGAATTAGGTGGTAGCGTGGAGTCCATAGAATCATAGAAACATTGAATAGTTTAGGTTGGAAAAGACCTTTAAGATCATCAAGTCCAACCACTAACCTAGCACTGCCAAGTCCACCACTAAACCATCTCCCTAAGCGCCCCATCTACACGTCTTTTTAATACCTCCAGGGATAGTGATTCCACCACTTCCCCAGTCAGCCTGTTCCAATGCTTGACAACCCTTTTGGTGAGGAAAGTTTTCCTAATACCCAGTCTAAACCTCCCCTGGCACAACTTGAGGTGATGTCCTCTTGTCCTACCACTTGTTACTTGGGAGAAGAGATGGACAACCACCTCACTACAACCTCCTTCCAGGCAGTTGTAGAGAGCAAT